>NC_068361.1:73765696-73918196 GCF_020536995.1 Dreissena polymorpha | reverse complement strand
TCATAGCGCCTTCAATACTTTACCAATCTCTTTCATGTTTGGTATGTAGGTACCTTGCATGGACCTCTACCTTTTGATGAGGTTTGAGGTCACTGGGGTCAAGGTGAAGGTCACCGAGGCTAATAATATATTTTTCCGTCACACTTTTGTTACAGTTTCTCATAGCACCTTTAATTCTTTACCAATCTTGTTCGTATTTGGCATGTACGTACCTTGCATGGATCTCTACCTTTTGATGAGGTTTGAGGTCACTGGGGTCAAGATCAAGGTCACCGAGGCTAATATTAGATTTTTCCGTCACAATTTTTTTACAGTTTCTCATAGCACCCTCAATACTTTACCGATCTCTTTCATTTTTGGCATGTACGTACCTTGCATGGACCTCAACCTTTTTATGAGGTTTGAGGTCATTGGGGTCAAGATCAAGGTCACCAAGGCTAATAATAGATTTTTCCTTCACACTTTTGTTACAGTTTCTCATAGCACCTTCAATACTTTACCGATCTCTTTTATATTTGGCATGTAGGTACCCTGCATGGACCTCTACCTTTTGATGAGATTTGAGGTCACTGGGATCAAGGTCACCGAGACCTATAATAGATTTTTCCGTTACACTTTTGTTACAATTTCTCATAGCACCTTCAATACTTTAACGATCTCTTTTATATTTGGCATGTATGCACCTTGCATGGACCTCTACATTTTGATGAGGTTTGAGGTCACTGGGGTCAAGGTCTCCATGGCTAATAATAAATTTTTCCGTAACAATTTTGTTTCAGTTTCTCATAGCACCTTCAATTCTTTACCGATCTCTTTCATATTTTGCATGTAGGTACCTTGCATGGACCTCTACCTTTTGATGAGGTTTGAGGTCACTGGGGCCAAGGTCACCGAGGCTAATAATAGATTTTCCGTCCTGTTTTTGTTACTTTACCGATCTCTTTCATATTTGGCATGTATGTACCTTGCATGGACCTCTACCTTTTGAGGAGGTTTGAGGTCACTGGGCTCAAGGTCACCGAGGCTTATAATAGATTTTCCGTCACGGTTTTCTTACAGTTTCTCATAGGGCCTTCAATACTTTACCGATCTTTTAAACATTTGCCATGTAGGTACCTTGCTTAGACCTCTACTTTTTGATGAGGTTTTAGGTCACTGGGCTCAAGATCACCGATGCTATTAATATATGTTCCGTCACGCTTTTGTAACAGTTTCTCATAGCACCTTCAATACTTTACCGATCTCTTTTATATTTGGCATGTAGGTACCTTGCATGGACCTCTACATTTTGATGAGGGTTGAGGTCACTGGGGTCAAGGTCAAGGTCACCGAGGCTAATAATATATTTTTTTAGGTTGTTATTAACTCGTAGATTGACAAAGCGCATCATAGGGGAGCATCCATCAGTTTCATTGATATTTTTTTAAACATGTTAAAAAAACAACAACACAAATATTTATTTATTTTATTTTTGAAAGGCCGTCAAACCATCCCACTCAAGATATTGCTTTCAAACTTGAACTAAAATAATATAAGTTTGTTTTATGTCTTTACAAATGTTTAATAGATTATGGAAAATATACCTGAACTCAGAATCGTCTATAAAGTACAACTTCTTTAAACCGTAAGGGATCATAATGTTTCAAGTTTCAATTATGGTCTTCTTCCACTTAGAATATGACTATATTACCGTGACCTTATGAATATGAACAATTTCCCATGATGGGTTACGTTATACATTCAAGCGCTGGAATAGTCGAGCGCGCTGTCCTCTGACAGCTCTTGTTATAATGACGGATTAATAAAATCTATAAAAAACACGTTTGGAGAGAAAGGTCAATATTTAAATAATGGTCATAAATATAACAATTCAAATCAATTATTGAATCATCCATTGAGATTCAAAAAAATAATTTAGTATTTCAAAATCACTATATTGATCGAAACATCTGAATACATCGCGCACGTAAAATCCTTTCAGCTTTGATTTACTGACTACCTGTACACCCCCCAACGAATAATTACACACAGTTAAGCTCTTCATTGGTATCGTATTCATACTATTCTATAATGATGAATTTAATGGGTCAATTTGATGAAAACATTAAACGCCGTTGAATCTTATAAAATATTAATTTTATACAATGTAATTATTAAATTAAAAAAACAAACTACGGAACTGACTGTCTTCTGTTGTTCGTTGATATGCTGTGTGTATAATTGAAATTATGTTGGCGTACCTAAGATGATATAAGGGCATCTTGGTATTTGTCACTGTAATATGTAAGCTTTAAATATTATATGGTTTGGTCATGTTACTGTATGATGAATGCTTACCCTAATATAATGTATGCTGTCACTAGTTTGTTGTGTGAGTGTAACAATATGGTATGACACGAGTTTATAATGGTATGCTGACTGTTTGTCATACTATGCTGCGTGTTTATAAATTATAATGCCGTTAGTTGTCGCTCTGATGATATATCGTGCGTATGTGTATGCTGTCCTTTTTAATATGGTGTTTTTAATTGTGCTTAAATTGTAATGTTGTTAGTTTGAATTGCGATGCCAAGTGTTTATGTAGTACAGGTTAATTTTATTATCTTCCTTTTGCTATAGTATACATATACATATCCATTTTGGGAGAATTGCTCTCTCTATATTTAGTTCACCCATGAAAGGTGATTCAAACATTGTTATGTCCGATCATAATCAGAAATTCCTCCGATTTCAGATTTTGATTTGCATTCGGCCACATCAATAGGTACACGCATGTGGGCCTCTTGGTTGACCAACCTGGAGTTTGTTATATTATTAGAATCATTGTGTGCCATTGTATCCGGATATGTGCGTCAAATTAACGAGATATTCTATTAATTTCGTATTTCATAATTACATGTTTTGCCCTGTTTATAAAATGGTTGTAATGTCCTTGTGCATGTATTTCTTTAATGGGAATAAATTGATGAACGTCGACGATAAAAATGATAGTCATACCCATGGACTTTGTTTGCAATGTGTCTCCACCCCAAACCGACTACATTTATAACGGTATGGCAGTATACGGTGGTTTCAAATACTATTATTTTGGTTTTTATCGCATGTTGTCATTGGGTAAAGACAAACTGATCAATGTACTCGCCATCCTTTTGTTTGATGTCATTTTCATTCGGAATACTAAGTGATTAGTCACCTTCTGAGTTATGTAACTCTGCACTGTAAGTCAAAATGAACAATAATATGGCACCTGTACACTTAGTAAAAATGTTTTACATTTTTTTGCCTGTAGCAGTTTTGCCAACGCTTCAGACGACAGAACACACACCACTTGCTTGCAACGCGATATACGGTAATATTAAACGGCACACGCTGTGTAACATTTTTTTTCTCCATTAATGCGAAACATGACAATGCCCTGCGATTAAATTTAGGACATTTTTTTATATTATGAACCTCAACTTATACCTTTTTTTCCAAAATATAACAGAAAATGACACTGTTTTTCATAATATAATACTTAACCCCCCCCCCCAAAAAAAAAAATCTCAAACTAAAATCACACAATAAATTGTTTACTTTCAATTAAAGTGCAATCATCGTTTTTCCCAATCATAAAAACACGTATCAATTACGAACAGAGACAAATAATTCATAATTAATCTCCATTGTATTAAATAAATAGAATACTACCGACTTCCGACTTCGCGTTGTTAATTAGGTCGTAAAAACAAAATAATTACAATTTAAAAAACTTCCTTAGTATGTTAGCGACTATAAATTTTAACGAACTGTACTTATTTTATTTGGTCTAAATAAGTGTTCCGTGCAATTACCAACTTTTTCCGTATATGAACGAAACCTGTTTTATATAAGCAACTTCTCTCGCACCCTAGATAACACGGCTTTATTAAGAAATAATAATTATTAAAGCATGACTACATCGCTATTCATAACATTTAATATACATATGCCCTTCGACGTTGCCCGATACGCTTTAAGCCTAATTTTAAAATGGTAATTAAACCACAACGGGAGATTTAACGCTTCACTACATAGAAATTAAAAATACGATCTATCTTTATAACAGAAGTTTACTGCTAATGTATTCGCAATAAAATGTATTTTCCAAATAATTTTTAAATGAATATTTACTTTTGTTAATATTGGAGTTAGAACTATTGCATATTGTTTTCAATAAATAATGAGATAAATCTGAAAAGACCAAAACTTACTGTAAGGCACAACAGATTGAACAGATTTTCGACGAAATTATTCATTTGCTCGCTTCTTTTATTTCGAGTAAAATGCTAATGATACCTACTGCAACTTGGTGTGGGATAATATATAATTTAAAGGATGTAATTTATTTCCAATTATTCATAAAAAGAAATAAAAAAACACAGTCAACACTTTAAATTGCTTTGCATGAGAAATAAGGATTAGGTTTCATGGAGCTGAGTTCGTCAATTAATTCATGACTAAAACTATGTTTGGTTGTGTTTTTATTTACTTTAGAATTCTTTGTAATATTTATTTTAAAAAGCTTTTATCAAATATAGTAAGCTTCAATAAGGAATACGGAACAGTGAACTAGTTCTTATTCGAATAAGACATAAGGAACTATGAAAAATGATCCAACTTACTCTCCATCATTTTTCAGGCAAAAGGTTTATTTCTGATCTTCACAACACGCACTCCAAAGAATATGGGTACTCATCAAATCGATAATGGAAACCATACCCTGAAAGCTCATTTATCACGGCAAGAATCTTAAGCATCAGCTCGTGTCAAGCACATGACGTCCGACAAATATTTATGTTTAAAGAAAATAATGAAAGATAATGATACAGAAAATACCCATTTGTCAAGTAAAATCTCACCAACAGATTAATCAACAAAGATAGTAGATAAATATGTAAACATAAGTTATCTTAAGTCATCCTACAATGACTTTGTAAATATGATTATGTTCTTAAAGGATTAGAAATTGCCGGATTAACAATTATTCCAAAAATAATTTCATACATTATTATGCATAATATTTACAACATTAGCTAGAATGATAATATATTTTAACACACACTGTAAAACAGGCAGTTAATATGCAATGGCGGTTATACAAAGAGTAACAACCCCTATTTGGATCGATGTTTTAACAATATATTCCGACCATGTTAAAAGTATTTATATTGATTCTGGTGATAAACTTTAATATATTCCTCTGTTTTTCAGCAACGGTTTTCGTCATCAACAATACATACATTTTTTTAAATATTGGTATATTTATGGTTTTCAGTTTGTTAAAGATACATGTATTGATAGCTATAAAAGCAATACTTACTATGTCTTTGAATTGATTGTGATGCAAACGAAAGAGGTGCTAAAGTATGACTAAATTGATTGTTATAAGTACTTGCTACGTTAGTAATATATTGATTGAAATACATAAATCATAAATTCTACGTTAAACTTATATTGAATATATTGAATATTAAACAAATGTAATATCTGCTATGTTAAACTTAAAGTGAGTGTTGTTCAAAAATAATACTTGCTATGTTAATCCTACGTGGAGTTGTACATGAAAGGAATACTTGCGATGGTACATGTAGCTCTATAGTGCTTGTTAAGCAAAAGCAATACTTGCTATGATGTATCTATATTGATTGATATACAAAATAAAACGTTATTTCTGAACCAGCTTCTGATTGTTATACAACAGTGTTATGTCCAACCTATATGTGTTGTTATACAGCAGTCATCACCTTTCAATGCTTACCATGTATTGAATGGTATACAAAATCAATACTTGCTAGTGAAAACGCTAAACGGATTTTTGTACAAATGCAATAGTTACTTTGTTTCCCCTGTATTTATGTGTTATACCTATATTGATTAATATACACAAGTCACACTGGCTCGGTTAAGGCTATTTTGACTATTATAATCAAAGGACATTTGTCTTAGTTATTCATATATTCATCTTCCACGCATTTGAGAGTTTGAAGCGTTTCGACCAACTGTAAGGCATTGATGTAAGATATTTATTTAAAAAAAATTCTTTAAGACTATACTCCACGGCTTATAGTTTCGAAACATTCGTTTCAAAAGAAAATTCTTGTGTTCACATTCCAGCTACTTCAACCCATTTATGCCTAGTGGACTTTCCCATTCTTCTAAATTGGATCAATTTATTTTCAACATTAGGGATGTCTAGTATATTTATTTCTATATTTGGAATATTTCTTACAGACATTCCTTTAAGCAAATAGCGCAGACCCTGATGGGACGCCGCATCATGCGGCGTCTCATCTGGGTCTACGCTGTTATCTAAGGCCTATTTTCTAGACGCTAGGCATACATCAGTTAATATTAGAATTTCAAAACGAGCATAGTATTTGTATTCGTATCCCTGCATTTAATAAAAAGCAGCCATATACTTAAATTATAGCAGCTCTGAACAAACACTCAAATATCTGATCATTGTAAAAGTCATCAATTGTACTTTATCTGGATAAACACTAAACGAGATCAATTGCGAAGACAACGCTTAAGGACAGACGCGGTTGGAAACAGAAACACATATGATTAATTACATCAATACAGTTGAACACTTATTTAAACTGCCAGCCACTATACAGGTTTCTTTCCAAGTCGAGCCGGTTGACTCGTATGTTTTAATTTCACTTCCATTCTTCTTTTGGTTTTCTGTTTTGTATCTATAGGTTTATGACCAGCAATATGTAAAAATGTAAAATAAGCCGCGAAAACTCCGCGTAACATCCAGTACTGCGTGTGATGCAGCTAAGAACTGCACAGAAAAAAGACATTCGCTATCCTTGATCTCATTCATTGAACTATCAACGCCGTATATCTTTTTTCGGCGTAAGCTGCATAAGCCAGCTTTTCACCTTAGCCTGACCTTTGTAAGTGTCCAATAAAATTCCAATAAAATTTCCCGCGGCTAGGTACGAATGAATACACTTCATTTATTCCATTGGCTGATTTGAGTATACCACCAGAACATTGGAAACATATCCGCGTCTTTGTAACACTGTTTTACTGTATGAAACAATTTTATCTCGAATGAAAAGGCTTAATAGATAGAACAGTTTTACACTCAATTCTCGACATCAATACAGTTTGTGCGTACACCTTTTATTTTCAGAGTATTACCAGCGCAAGAGCGTTTATACTTAAAAGGCTATGTTCTCATTTTTAGTACTTACTTCCTTATTCCTGTCAACATGTTAACATGTAAAAGTATAAAGAGCAATGGAAGCGAGGCCTCACTTTAAAGCATTGCATTTCAACCCGCGAGGTATATCGGGTCAATTCGCGGACATTCAGAGTTTATATACAGGTCATCACCGGAGTTGGCGGCCAGTAAAATAATCGTTATATAATAAAGACGCTATCCGTGAACTAGGTGACCTGGAATTTTCTTTAGACCAGAAATATGTTAAATGAAGATATTCAGCAATATAATTATGGTATGTAAATAATAGATTCTTAATGTGTTTTCAACAATACAATGATAAATATTATTGTTGATAAATTTAACAATAATTATTCGTCCATATTGCTTAATGTACTAAAGTGATATTATGAGCATGTAACAGTTTATAGGTGCCTATCGCAACCGTTGATTATTTTTGATGTTTCTACTTCATATACACTTATATTAATTAATGCAGCATCATCATACTAAAACAATATACCAGAAAGAGAAAAATAATGCATTTGAATATCAACCGTACTTTCGTTTGACAACTGATCATGCGTTTACGAGTTGAACCTAAATTTAGTTTTAGTGCAGATTTGTTCATACGACACAAAGACACGAAATTGTTTTACGGATCATTTCAGCTTACAGGACTGGGTGGGTCACGTAAGAATATCGAATATAAAATATATTTTTATAAACAACTGGTAGCAAGGTGAGTTGCAGATAATTAATCAGTAACCACATTTTAACTAACTATTTTGACCTGTTAATTCTTTTCAGCTCAATTCAACAGTGCAAAATGCCCATAATATCACTTTAAGCATTAGCACGATGATAATTGATACTGTTAATAATCGAATCAAATAGCAATGCCCGACAAACCACTAAAACAGGTTTGTTCGAAGAACGCGCCTATAAATACGGATACTTCTCGTGTGGCCGGTTGACTGATATGTTTAAATTTCACTTCCATTCTTCTTTTGGTTCTCTGTTTTGTATCTATAGGTTTATGACCAGCAATATGTTATAATGTAAAATAAGCCGCGAAAACTCCCCGTAACATCCCGTACTGCGTGTGATGCAGCTAAGAACTGCACAGAAAAAGACATTCGCTATCCTTGATCTCATTCATTAAACTATTTACGACGTATATCTTTTTTAAAGATATTTCTTGTTAAAGATATTTCTTGTTAATTTTATTCTTGATTTTTTACTGGAGCTTTTACGATCCAATGTTTACATTTATCGATATAAAGCATTTAATGATTTAGTTAAAAAAATGCCAAAATCTGTGAAAAGGCCCCTTTAAAACATTTTTAAACAATCAATATACTCATTGGAAATATATAGTTTATAGTATACAATATTGAATAATAATCTTAAATTTAATCTGTATCATATCACGGCAAGCGCAAACATATATGTACAAGGGAAATTAACGATCGATTATTCTTCAATTATTATGGGAACATCGAGCATGGGCTAAAAACAAACAATTGAGTCAGTTAATTGTCTCCATGTGTAAAAATCACATGTTCTATATCTGAACGTCATTAGCCGAAATACTATTAAAACTAAAGTAGCGTATTAACAGGCCTGATTAATTTCTAGCACAATTAATATAACAATCAAACAATTAGTAAATACAAAATATGAACAACCAATTAAAAACAACGTGTTGTGCTGTTATTTATGCCACCGTGGTAGATTTACAATAGATCTTGCATACATGCATTTATAACATGATTACTTTCATTATTACAAACATGTGGACATAGCTACGATGTGTAACCAATGATGTATACAAATCGAAATATATAATCATATGGTTATCACATGTGTGTGCGATATTTTAATTCCCGTAAAAATATTCCATCTCTGCGTTTCGTTTTATGCTTGCGGAAAAATCCAGTCCTGTTCGACCATTGAGGAAAATTATTTGACATATGTTTTTCATTTCTCATTTAAAAAGAAACTCGACGTCATGACCGATATTCCAAAAGATGTAAAAAGTGAAATATTGTGATAAATAAGAATATCATATGAGTTTTATATTCCAAAATATGTTATTTATCTAAACCCTTACCGCGATGTGATTTAATGTTTTTAAGACTCCATTTATTAGATCATACGAAATCGAACATTATTTTTAAACACTACTTGATTATGATTTTGGTTTTAAATAGTTTATTGTATATTAAAGTAGACAGTGCGCACTAAATTCGTTGGTACCAAGGGACTTGGAACGGACGACTAATATGAACATTTTGTTTTGAATGCAGTGCATTTATATATTTATGTATAAATGTTTTTTCCAATATTTAAAGTATGAAGGCATGCACAAATCCATATCTGATGAATGTAGTTCGAACTTGTTGCTTCTCTTTGCTCATTAATCCGTAGGTTGTTATATTATGATGTGTATGACACATACCTATCTTAACTTTTTCAGTGCTGGGACCGAATGTTGAAGCCTTTGCAAACAGTTTGGATCCAGATGAGACGCCACAGAACGTGGCGTCTCATCATCATCCAAACTGTTTGCTTTTCTGATAGTATTCTTTGAATTTTTTTTGGAGAAAATGATAATTTTAGAAATTCAGCAGACGACAATTTAGCAGACGACAAATTTCCCAGCATGCAAAGCGTTAACACTGATAAATTTTCATCCGAATCTCAATTGTTATAAATGCAGGAACGGTTTGGGAAATTGGTTTGATATGAGTTGCTTTTGAGGATATAGATTATCGAAACTTAAAACGAAACTCTTTTAGAAATATTGTATGAAGAAAATTATTCTCCACAAATTTCGTGTTCTATGCAATACGTTTAAAAGCGCCCATTAACAAGTTTGCGTTTCATAACATCAATTCTAAAATCAAACTCGCACATTTTAACGAATGCCAACACAATAAATAAAATAGTCGCGATGCTGAGAGCACCATACTATGAAAACAACAGATATCATTTCAAATGCAAACATATGTGACATTGATTATACATCGACAAAGTAATTATTATCGACATGCGCACATATGTGTCTTCCTCCAACTGAGGGGGTGTCGCTAAACCTGTTAGAACCTGATCTTGACTAGTTTATTGTGAAATTACTCGCTATATTACGCGTTCATTTGCAAACAACACATCGAGAGTAGTCAACGTTGCAATAAAGATATTTCTCGAAAATGAGATCATTAATATTGAGTGTTCTGTGTGTTAGTGTTATAGGGCTGTGTGAATGCTGTAGTTGCATTGAAAAGACCAAATTGGAATTGGGTTGTGAGTCAGATTTTAGTAAGTATGCTTCAAACATTTGGTCACGGTAATATTGTATAGCTAAAATTCATATATTGGTATTATAAATCGTTAAATGCTGTCAACTATTTTGTAAACAATTTCTTACCAATCATTCATTTAGTTAAAAATTTAGTAAGTATAATGTATTTCAGTATTCAAGACCGAAGTGAAAAGTACCCATCGAAAAAAGGCGGATCCTTACGATTTGTACTATAAAATTGACAGACCAATCTATGAAAATACGTACAAGGTAATTGTCTTTCATATTAATATATGAATACATATTCATTTATACTTTATATAGTCATGTGTATTATACATTTATAACTTTCTGTAATATTCTAATGACTTATGTTGAAAATAAACATACCACATCGTAAATTCGGATTTATAAAACAATATCAACCATATTTCACGCAAACCAGTATAACTGCCCTGATTTATTTATATAAAAGTGGTCTCTCTTATGAAAAATTGACATTATAGCCATATTAAAAGCAATTGTTTTCATATTTCTTAACATAACATAATTGACAAATAATGGTGGAATATAGTTTATATCTTAACACTTGATTTAATTAAGTTTAATCGTCAATTAATAGTATTCGTTATTCTACTAAACCTAATTTCAAAACACGGGAAAACATAACACAAAATGTAATATTTGTTTAAAATTCTTAATTATCAAATTATTAGATTCCATAAACACGAGTTTTGAATTATTCTATTAAGATTATACAAATTGGGTCTCAAATGTCAATAACATGTTGAGCATTATTGGATTATGTATGAAAGTAAATAGTTATGTTCAAATGTTGGCTTGCTTACCTGTTTAAAGTGGTATGGTAAAATGAATAACAGTTCTGTATTAGACATGGTTGTAGTTAGAAAAACCTCATTGGATTATAAAGAATAACAGGGATTTCAATAGTTTTTCAAAACTAGAAGTCAAATTGCCTTGGGCTTGAAATCGTCAGGAGTCAAAATAATGAAATATAGATAGTTTGTTTATGGATATTTAATGATTGTTGTACAAATATTGCTTTGTATAACTTTAATTATATTTTGCTCAACTAAATAACCACATTTTGTGTAATAAAAAATAATTTTTATGTAAGTTTCATGGAAACATTTGTATCAACATGATGCAAAGAAGATATTTGGAGGAGTCAAAAGTGACAACATTACACAATGCTTGCATCAAAAGGCAGGATTCTGCTTCAATTGAAATCCCTGAATATCTAGACTTGCTTCCTAGACGTCTGCTCGGTTTGTGTCGTAAGAGTCTCTCTATCCCAACAGGCAGATATGCTCAGAATAACATTCCGCGAAATGAACGTTATTTGTTATGTTGTAATAATGTTGATTTAGAATACGAATTCGATTTTTTGTGTATATACAGCTGTTACACTGATTGCAGAAAAACATATATTAGTCGTTTATTAACCCGTCTGTATATAAATTTTACGAGTTAGTAGTTTCATGCGACAAATGTTATTTCTCATGAATGTAAATGTATCAAAAAAGCTTTGTTGCAAGAAAACGATCCTAAATGATACTATATAATAATTTCTGTGCCCCTTCGATAGAACACATACCCGTCGATTGCATTTACTGGTGTTTGGATTTTTAATTTTCGTTAACTTATATAATGGTATGTTTTTATTATTATATACGTGACAGAAATTAACGTGTACATAAAAGTATGGAGACAATGCACTGTTGTATAAGTTTAAATAAACTGTCTGTATGATTAAAACATGCATTTTGACTTTGTGATCTCGTTATATTTTTCGAAAGCCACATGGACGTTGGTAAACCGCATTTTAAACACTATGAATATCTTATTTGGTGTTGATATGAAAACTCCAAGTGCTTGTCAATTTTTTCAGTTCAATTTCAAGCAATACGTGTCAGCGGCGAACACAGATAGAGTATACACAAGCGAGAGTAGCTCATTGTGCGGCGTCTATTTAGAAGAGGAGAAGACATACATCCTGTCAGGTACAGCGCTGACCGATGATTACTGATTACATACTTTCTTTGTTCAGTTAGGTATCAAGATCGAAGACTTTTAAGGATTTAAATGAAACTTACTTCACGTAGCATCGCCTGTTTTCTGACAATTCCGTCAATCCGAATGGTCCCGAGTGTGCATGTTTATGGAATACATGTGTATTTTCATGTGGGGCAAACTCGGTTGCTCTTGCCATTAAGCTGGAAGTAAAGTTGTGGTCAATTAAACTAAATATATGTTTTTCTTTTAAGGATACATCATAGACAAATATCTATGCTAACAGTTTAAAGTTCGACCTCTTTTTTATTTTGTTTAAGTTACGAGTGGTAATGTTCTAATTTCCGAGAGGAAATAACAACGGTTGTGTACTTATGTTTTCTATATTCCTCATGTTACACTTAATTTACAAGCACACATGCATATTAATTGCATATTTAAATATATATCTAGTAAGAATTTGTTGATAAATATTTATGTTTATAAAATGACAAATTATTAAATAATTGGTTCAGGAAAATATGAGGGCAAATATTGAGGGCTGACAACTTGGTATATTAGTGTGAAACGATCGGTAACGCGCTGTTAATTCTTCTTCTTATTATTCTTCTTATTATATGTATAATTATTATTTATTCAGGGCGTGTGAATAAAGAAAAGCAGCGGATGGAAATCAGCTTGTGTTCATCGTGGGTTGAGGCGCCAATCAGCGCAGAGTCGCAGCAGCTGCTGATGCAGTTCAAACATGAGACCGTTGTGTGTCCGGAGTGAGCTGCAGCACAAACGAAGAAATACATATGGGCACGCTTTGCTAAATTAGTTGTACAGTACTGAACCGTGTACAATTTGTTTACATGTCCAAGTAAACGAAAGCAAACGACACATTGTCTTTATAACTAAATTTAAGTCATCCTTGCATTTTTTCGAGGATCATACATATTTTATACATACTTCGATCAGAATGTTCCAATGGTTTTCAAATAGTACATGCACGAAGGCGACCAAATTGGTAAGAACATCTCTTGAATCGTATACATTTGTTTGGATTAGTGGTTAATCCTTATATACATGTATTAATATCCACGACAAGAAAAAATGATTGTCTGAACAGCGGGAACATATAAAAATCTGCAAACATTTAATGGTCACAGTAATTCGAATAAAAACTTCGCATTAAGTTGCAGTTATTTTGTGACATTTTAAACGATCGGTTTGGGGAAAGTGTCTTCGACGTATGTACGATTAGTTGCCTAGACACTTTTTCTCACCCATGCCATAGTCTTTATACTGACGATTCCGTGAACGATAGACAAAGTAGCAATACATGGTGTTTCAATAACTACCTATTTGAATTTCTCGCTGAATTTAGGTTCAAACATATATACAAATACAGCGACATAATATCACGATTAAGACGTATGTAAAGTTTATTGCCCTTGTTGTTTGAAGGGCCATTTTATCGACATAAATCACGATTAAGACGTATGTAAAGTCTATTGCCCTTGTTGTTTGAAGGGCCATTTTATCGACATAATTCACGATTAAGACGTATGTAAAGTGTATTGCCCTTGTTGTTTTATGGGCCATTTTATCGACATAATTCACGATTAAGACGTATGTAAAGTTTATTTCCCTTGTTGTTTGAAGGGCCATTTTATCGACATAAATCACGATTAAGACGTATGTAAAGTCTATTGCCCTTGTTGTTTGAAGGGCCATTTTATCGACATAATTCACGATTAAGACGTATGTAAAGTGTATTGCACTTGTTGTTTTATGGGCCATTTTATCGACATAATTCACGATTAAGACGTATGTAAAGTTTATTTCCCTTGTTGTTTGAAGGGCCATTTTATTTATTCGTGTGCATTATGACGACCTATCTTAAGTTGGAAACCTTTGTACTTCATATTATCCTGTCTAGTGTGTATGTCCTCTACTGAATTCGCTTGCATTAGGCACGGAGTCTGAGTAACGATAAAACGATATTTTAATAAGTATTTGTTTTATTTACGTTTATCTGACATACAACTTGTTCGGGTGTAATGACTTGGAAACATATGTGTTGTATATGTCCCTGGGTAAATTAAAGCCGTCCAGTCAATGTACGTACAAGTGACATGGGTAGTGATACAACTCAATAGTAATGCTTAATTATGGCCGCGTGGATGTACTTTTTTCCGAAAAACATTAGTTTTTGTGCATAACGAACAATGTCAGTGTTTAGGACTTAGTACTGGCTGTAAAATTGGTTAGATAACATGCATTCTTATTAATTCGCGTACACGTGAAATGGAATAAGATTAGCGGTACCGTACTGGTTTAATGATTATATCTGTGTTAAAGGTACGCATTTCTGACAATTACTTTATCGTATAAAGACCTATGTCGCAAAGGGCAAAGACAATACTTCATACACTTGCTAGGATATGTATTTACTTGACGTGGAGTAAGATAAGTAATGACACGATGTTAAATGTTCATTTTTTGGCGGATTCTAGGGTACACATAACCGTCAAACAAGAGTTTATAACATATTACAATCTATGACATAGTAGAAGCCTATACAGTGAATTTCGCTCTGGCTTGATGACAAGTCTTTTCCATATTTCACGTGCTCGTGACCGGGAGTTAAGAATCAAAGCGCTGTATGCACTGAAGGCATTTGGCTATGTTTCGTGTGACGTAAAATGCATTTAGTATGTTTTGCCCGAATTTCTCCCTTTGTCCGAATGTATACGAATTGACCCTAGCGGTTGAGTGCAGAAGCTCAGAGACTGCAAGAAAAGACAATAGTTGTGTATATACTACAGTGTACATCGACGGTGGAGAACAACACGATACTTGTTGTGGGAACGATAACCTTTTGTTCAACTCTACAGATCTGGTAGAGGTTCTTCTACATAGGCGGTGAACATATACAACCACAACATGGTCGCAAAAAACTGTTATTGTTGGCGTCAAATAAATCACTTTAATTACATAATGAACAGATCAGGAAAACACTCATACTTCCTTTGTAATGTGTATACACAAGAAAATCCACTTAAGCCCAAGTATCACTTTTGCCGGCGGAGTCCTGGTCCATCCCGGTTTGCTAACGCCGGTCGACCGACGAGTACCGGGATGAATCGCAGATTTTTTTTAACGCAGTCACACTTTTTCCCGGTGTCGCCCCGGTTGAAGCCGGTCAACAGCCCGGCAGAGTCCCGGTCAACCCGGACTGACTACGGTTTATCCCGGTGAAGCCCCGGTTGTCGACGATAGTGCTCCGGTTAAAGCTAGCAGCGTCCCGGCATAGCCCCGGTTGTCGCCGGTAGAGCCCTGGTTGAGCCCCGTTGAAAGCTGGCAGCGTCCCGGCAGAGCCCCGGTATACCGTAACACCGCCGGCACTCACCATGTCTTTACCGGCATCAGACCCCGGCAGAGCTACAGCAACGCCCTGGTTTCACCCCGGTCATCGCCGGTAATGCCCCGGCGGAGCCACGGTGAATGCCGGTAGCGTTCCGGCAAAGCGCCGGTTTTCTTATATACCGTAGCTATACCGGGACTCTAACGGCATTCACCTGGGCGTTGCCGTATTTCTGCCATGGTCTGTATGGTCCCCGATGGAGCTACGGTGCCGTCACGGGTTTTCCGGTGCCGTCCCGGTTGTTCCCGGTGCCGCGCCGGTCGTTGTCGGTTCTTCCTGGTGACTCCCGGTTCATCCCGGATGTATTAAACATTTTAATACTTTCCCGGTGGAGCCCCGGTTTTCCCCGGTTCATCCCGGTCGTCCCAAATGGAGCAACGGTTCAACTCGGTAGAGTCCGGGTTAATCCCGCTAGATGCCGGATCACGCACCGGGGCTCCGCCGGCATCATAGTGAGACTGGGCTTTTACCCTGATAAAGAACGGTGTGCAGATTGTGTACGATGTCTCAGGTAGAACTTTTCGCGCTCGTTTTGTGCTCTCGATCTGCGCAGTGAAATATCATATCCGGTAACTTCGTATATTTTCGAGAATTATCATGATGATGAATTTTTGTTGTTGTTTATTTTTTCATTTTTTTTTTCTTAGATGTCTCTTTAACGAAAATAAAATAACAATATCTTAAAATATGTTTATAAATACCAAATGTAATGTCTTAAAAAATGTATCAGAAAAAAAATCTTATTTTCTCCCTCACTTCGTTCGTCCGAAAATAAATTAATTCTTTGCTTACTAGCAAACAAATGACAACAAACATTACAACAAACACCAAATGTAGAAAGCGGTCCGCTTTAATCGAATAAACAAAGAAGAAACTTAAGTATGTAAATCACGTTAGCCAAACATGAAAAACAATACAAATTATCAAAACTCTAAACTTTTTGATACTGTTTATTTATTTTCTAAACTGAAACGACTGCTCAACAGTCGATGTATTGCTGAAATTCCCCGACAAAACTGCTTGATTTTCCGACATTTTTCTAACACAATATCAAACTTTAAACAAATATATTGAACCACAACGTGCGTTGTCTCCTGTAAGCGGACCTCGAATGACGCTATAACCGCCAAAACTCACGAAAATCCCGTGCATTAGTTATCACGCATGTTTATTGAACTGTGACGAAAAGAACAGCAATTACTGTCTCCGTAGACACTCGTATTTGTTCGGCCTAGACCGTCAAGTGATGAGCTTATTCTCGCATGAATATGCAAACAATAATAAAAGCTATGTCGTAGCCAATGCTAAGCATATTTAATATAATACTATTTTTACACGTTTTATGCCACTGTCTTGTTATATAGTGATGTTCTGTATTTACAAGGCGGGTTATTGAGATCTGCGAAGAACTTCTTTGATTGCGCATGAATGACCGCCAAGTGGTAAATCGGACTTTTGGGAATTCATTCATTCGTGGGTTTTGGCAGCCAGCCAATTCTGACTGTCTCAGAAATTTGTATCATTACTATGACCTAAGGGCTTCGCCCCAGGCCAAAAAATCAATATGTTCATGTTTTACGGCAAAATGTCCATGATCCCACTTCGATAACTACTGCGGTTCTAATGTTCATTACCAGCTATATTCATGTACATTTTATGGAAATGAAGAGTTTTACCAATAGGGAAGATTAGTCAAAGCAGAATTTGATATACATCCTCTATCTCCTAGAACATGAGTTGTGTCTGCTCAATCTGCTACATCTGTTACTAGTTTTAATGTTTGCTATATCTTACACATATTCCATATTTACTAGCTGAACAGACGTTAACGATACCCAAACTATTGGACCAAAAGATAGCATAATAGTGTTTAATAACTAAAACAATTATGTACAAAAGACAGACAGTAAAACCTATTTTCTGGTTCGTTATTGGTAAGCAACACTATTTGTGCATTAAGATAATTATATCGATGCATTATTAACGACAATAACTATGGACGGTTAATCGTTTTCTTTTAAATTGATGAATCGCCCAAATCAATTAAATGAAATAAACACTATGTGAAATGTAGGATAAGCGAATTACACATTTTAAAAACATTCCTTCTTAATCTAAATACTTAATCAGATCTATCTAAGCCTTACTAGCATTTGGGTATGGGGGGGGGGAGGAAGGCTATTTAAGGTTGTTTTAGAAGTATTTTACCATAGCGATCAGTGTTCACCTATTCACACTTTTCCTAGTTTAGCAGGTTCACCAGTAAAATTGGTAGTAAGACATCAAATCCGAAAACTAGTTTGGCCCGGTGCAGTAACATAACGGTAAATTGTTTTCAGCTCGACTATTATATATGAAATATAAATAGTGGAGCTATCCTACTCACCCCGGCGTCGGCGTTCCCGTTCCCGTTAGCGTTAGCGTGCAAATATTACAGTTTGCGTACTACCCCAAATATTTCCTATGTCCCTTAACATATTGCTTTCATATTTTGCATACTTCTTTACCAACATGAGCCGAACCTATAAACAAGAGCAGACAACTGTATCACGCATGTTTTAAGAATTATGGCACTTTTTCACTTAGAATATGCATATTATTTATAAATCTATTTTCAAGTTTGCGTACCACCTCTAATATTTTCAATGTCCCTAGACATATTGCTTTCATATTTTGCAAACATCTTTACCAACATGACCCGAATCTATAAACAAGATCAGACTGTATCAAGCATTTTGTAAGAATTATGGCCCTTTTTGTCTTAGTAACTGAATATTTGGTTACATTTTGTGTTGAGATCCACTTGACTTCTAAAGTATCAAAGCTATTGTTTTCAAGCTTCAAATATTTTCTTACTATCATGAGGGTACTGCACCTGCCAAGTTCAATTTCACCTTGACCTTTGAATGACCTTGACTCTCAAGGTCAAGAGTAAATTTAAGTTAAATTGCCATAACTTCTTTATTTATGATAAGATTTTATTAATACTTGGACACAACAACACTTACCTGAATACCACAATGGATTCTACCCAAACAATACTTTTTTATTTTTAAAAAGATCATCTAAGAAATGACCATACCCCACATTATACCCCCCTCTCAACCCCCCTAACCCCAATTTTTAATTTTTTATTTTTCCCATTTTTATTTTTGAAAGATCATCTAATAAATGACCACACCCTACATTAACCCCCTCTCAACCCACCCACCCAACCCAAAGAGAATATTTTTTCTTTGGAACAGGGTTAATAAAACAAAAACACAAATTTATTTACTTTATTTTTGAAGGGCCGTCCAAACTTCCCACCCAAGCTATTGCTATCAAACTTGAAATAAAATCTTATTACTTTGTTTTATGTCTTTACAAATGTTCAGTAGATTGTGGAAAATATACAGGTCCGGTTTAATAAAAAACTACAAAACACGACTGTAGTCGCGCGACTGTGCGGTCGACCGACGGTTGTCGGCCGCAAACTGACAAATTGTCGCGTTCACGGAGAAATTTGCCGCGACTGTGGTCGCATGACTGTGTGGTCAGTCGACTGCGGTCGTTGTAGTCGCTATTTAAAAAAAAAAATTATCACTTCCGCCATCAACATTTTTTTATTTATTGTGCGAAAACTCATATCACGAAAAGTAAATCTTAAATTTGTTAAAATAATATGATATTATTCTTTTAAACAGAATTCGCTTGCGGATTCTTCGTCAAAGGTGTGTTTGTAATAATATTCATTAAGTGTTCACAGTTCAAATACAAAATCTGACGCAATGAAATAAAATCTACTACTATGGTTCACGCGTCTCTGGACAATGTCCTTTCGCGTGTCAAAGTTGCAGAACCTCAAACATACTTGACCACGCAGTTTCAAGATGTTGGTACTAAAAACCGTACTTTTATATGAATATTCACCATATACCAATATGAATTAGTGCGCTCGACAAATCGGACGGAATGAAGGATCGAATGAATAATGCTCGTAGATCGAGGAAAACGCGTGCAAAAACTGCATTGTGGAGTCTGGATGTCTACGGAATTCTTTAAAACCAAATAACGAGTTTGCAATCAGCTCTGAAATTCACTAATGATTATGGACATACTGCTGAGACATTTTTGTTAAAATGTTCTTTTATATCTGGCTTCTCAATCTGCCCAATAATTAGTGCACTTAAAGGTTTGATAAATTGCATTATCGTCTGCAAAATTCATATTAATGAGAATCTATCTAAATAAGGTTGATATTTCTATTTTATTGAATTGAACGTATGACACTTTATCTGGGCAATGATCGTTTTGTTAATTATTCATATTCCATTGTAAATTTCACTTCAACTTGATACACATACTCGAATAATCTGTATGGGACTCTTCTAAATAAATCTAGGTACATGGTGCTGAGAAAATTGTATTTCGGGGAGTTCGTTCCTGCATATTTTATAATACTGTCAACATATCTGCGATTTGCTTTATTGATAACATGCTGTTTTGTCTAAAGTAAACGGTATTTTTATACAGGATATATTTCACATCTGATCTGAAAAAAACGTCATTAATTCGTACTGTCGGTACTAGGAGATTAATCAAATGAATATTTGAAGCATCTGTCAGTATTACAAAAAAGTTTACTTACACTTATCTTGTCTGTATTTAAGATATTAGTCTGGTTATTGATGGCTCGAAACTATTATAGTAATCCGAGTGTTTTTTAGCATTATTTTTGTGATTTAATTTTATTATTGATGTCTTTATAAATATATCATTTTATTTCTCAACCTACAAAAATGACGTAATGATTCATGAGGGAAAATACTTATCCTTTATTTGTTGATATTTGTTTCTGTCTTTCCCTTCATTCGTTGTAACCACAAATTCTTTCTTCTAAAAGCCATTATTCATTATTAATATTGATGTAGGTTATATGACTTATTCAATATTGTTATTACAAAATTAAATTGGTACTGTTTCTATTATATAAACACGAAGTGATGAAGCTATTGTTGGAGTAACATTAAAGTTGTGCACATGTAACTAAGTATCAACACCATTTTACTTTACACTTTACTGCATGTATAAATCATTTGTGCGTATGGTATAAGTATTGCCGTTTTTTATACCATGGTGTATTTTTACAATTTTAAAAGAATGCTATCAATATACATGTATGTTGTCATTCCATATAGTTCAGCATAAATATGAGCCGTACTCTGTCAAAAGTGGGTTAAATGCATGTGCGTAAAGTGTCGTCCCAGATTAGCCTAGGCAGTCCGCACAGGCTAATTAGGGACGATATTTTCCGATTTTATGATATTGTTCGTTTAAAGAAAGTGCCTCCTTAACAAAAGTCTATTTTAGGCACACAATGTCGTCCCTGATTATCCTGTGCGGACTACACAGGCTAATAGTGGACGCTACTTTACGCACATGGATTAAACCCCCTTTTTACAGAGCACGGACCATATGTAGAGTAATGCGTCAACGGGACACGTTGAATGTAAAATCAGTGCCTTCAACTGAATTCATCTCAACGTACGTGTACAATTTGCGAATTATAGGTCAAGATAAGTTCCAAAGAAAGTTGCCCTTAATGAGCAGTTTATTGAATGATATTGGTGCACATAAACACGGGATTATTTGCGCATTGCCTTCCTGTGGGACTAACCTTTAACTTTCAGTGAACAGTTTGCACTCCTCTCTTGTATTAATACTACTCTTTATAAGCCGGGAGAAAAATAAATGACGCGACGTTTAGCATCATAAAACATATTTATCCCATTGTTATTAAGGTAAATCAATTAAGTGCATTTCTTCTAAACTACTGATATGTATTACTTTCCCTTGCTCGAGACATCCGTGTATTGGATGGGAAATACGCATATTGATGATACAATATTGTATAAATTTCGGAAACGTATTCTAGATCTACAGCAAAGGTGTCTATGAGCTCCAATAGCTCTCTCCTTGGTAAGCGAAATCGACGGAAAAGTTCATCATCATTGTACATGTCTAATGGATTCAACCTATCTCTAAAAACTCGCTCTCTTCGAAAATGTCTTCGCATTCGATGAACAAGTCGCATGGAGGCCGCCATGATTAAACTCGAAACTATCCGCGTTCATTTTGCACGGGTTTTCAATGCCGACAAAGCGTCAAGCGACGAGCAGTCGTGGTGTGAGGGGTAGACTGCGGTCGCTCGACAATATGTCGAACAACGCGCGGTCGATTGACGACCGTCGCTCTCCATTAAACACGGCTATCGTCGCACGACGATTATTCGCTGGTACAACCATAGTCGCCCGACCATGGTCGTTCTCATTAAACCGGACCCTGAACTATTAAATTGACCTTATTGAATAATTTGAACAATTACCCCATGCTGGCTTACGTTAAACTGTCAAGCACTCGAATAGTCGAGCGCGCTGTCCTCTGACAGCTCTTGTTTTTTCTCTATCGATCATCCAAAGGAGCTTACCGACCCTTATCTTAACAGCATTTACGGTGCTCTTCTGATAAAGGTATATCCGCTTTACAAAACCCTACACACAGTAAATATCGTATTCGAACATTACTCGTCAGTAGTTAGTTATCTTAAAGCATTTTATGGCAAGATACATGTGATTTATTTAAATCAATTGAAGGTCATGGTTTAGAACATATATACATGTATAAAATTTTACTGAAATGCCATACAAAGCATTGTGTGAAAAAATAAAATTATATTTTAATATATAATAGACCATATTGCAATCTGCACATAGGCATTCAATAATTGCATGGCTGGCGAAAGACTATATTTAGATTTTAATCCTACAGAATGATATCAGTCGGTTATCATATCACGTGTCTTTTTTATCAACCTGAATTTGCCCGGGCGCTCTGCATTCGATATCTGTAGACGGCAGTGACAAGATCAAATTGTGTTATTATTTGAGGACTAGAGGTGCGCAAGTAGGTTTCCTTACTTAATAATTGCTTCTCGATTCTTAACCGAATCCTTATTCTATAAGGGCAATTATAGTGGTTTTCATTGTAGTACCATTCCAGTAAAGCCATACAACATGTGTGTTCATGCATTGTAAGTGTACTACATTTCATATATGTCTTGTCTTTGATTAAATGTTGACACCTAAAAAAATCAAACGCTATTCACAATCGCTTCTTTTATACAGAAAGTTACAATTCTGTAAGACACATATTTATAAAAAAGACGTAATGTAATTTGATTTCATTAGGAAATAAAAGGTATTTTCAATCATCAAGCGTGTTAATTAAACTATTTTTAAGAGCTAAAATATATTAACAGTGCATAAAAATACATTGAATCAAAGAAACACATTAACAATAAGTTAGCTGCACTGGAAAATCACACACACGTTATCCGGTTTAAACTGAAATATTGCGTTGATATAAACTGTAGAAAAAAAACAGTTCGCGTGTTTATCTGTATCCTTAGTGAAGAAGAAAACGCGTATCCATTATTGATATCACTCAATTAAAATACATCTGAAATGCAAAACAAAACTGTTATGTTTTTTTAAATCCAAATTTAAAACGTGAAATTTTTTACGCGATCAATCGAACAAAACAGCTTTAATTGTTCGTATACTTTGTAATAGGCTGAGATTAATTCACGCCAAGAATTCACTTAAACCAATTGGATCTTATTTTGTTATCCCATGCGCAAACTGCTGGGTTTTTAATGTTATGTTCTACTCGCCATCAGAAAACGGTTTTCAATATGAAACAATTATTAAAATGACCGTACAAGATTCAGTTGCGGAGCGAGGTCCTGACGTAAGGTCAATATGAGAAGTCAACTTATCTTCAATACATACACAAATACGAACATTTATGCATATGTATAAATTCTCCGTACTGTGTGAATTGAACTGATACATTTAGATTACAACACGTGTATGCAATACTCACCTTACAACCTTTATGGCATTCATTTAGGTTTCACGCCCCTAAAACTTACTGTAAACATCATTAAATGAAGTAGTGTAAGCAACAGGACTCAAATCATGTGTTTGTAAATAAGTGATTTATGTACGGTTATCGCGACATACTTTTTATTTCACATTTGCGTTGCATACACGCGGCGATACTAAGGTGCACGTTTTTCTCATTCGTTGACTTACTAGTATAACACACTATTATGCTATTATTACACGCACGCCGGCCATATAACTGCATATCAATGTACCCGCCATTCCGTCTTTCGATCCGCAAGTCCCTCCTACTGCATGTTCTTCATTTAATTCAAAATATATCGAAGTAATTCAACTAAAATTTCAGATATTTAAAGGCTTAAAGGTAATGTATAGAGAAACATTACTATACATTAAGGACTTTCAATTTGTTTCTTTGCGGTTTACAGAATTATTATCATTTATTTCATTGTTTGTGCTGATTATAACTCAATTATTATTGAATAAAATAAGATAAAAGTTAAGTGCATTTGTAGATGACATGTGCAGAAAAGGAAGAGGGCAATACTCGCAATTTTCTTACAAAAAGTTCCCTTTGATTATTTTGTAAGGTCAGTTTCTTGTTTGGAGCATTACGCCGCATGTAGTGAAGGTATGCCAATGAACAGGAAACTAGAAAATATGCCGGTTATAATGACTATAAATCTCTAATCAGGATTTACTGAGATACACATTCATATTTGTGTTGTTTTAAGCTGCTTAATAACATTCACTTTGCGAGTTAATCAGAGCCTCGTACAAACAATCTCTAATTTCAATTATTTCATTTTCGATTTAAGAGGCAGTACCGAATCTGTAAAATATGTTCTTTGATCCACATTTCTGTTTATTTGCCTGTTGTTATACTAGTACACCGAGATAGAGCAATGTTTCGCATTTTAGGCTCCTTGATTATACTTGTCTTCAAGATGTTATTTCATGAAGACAATTTTGCTTGTATTATTGAATTAATATACTGTTTATACTTTCTCTATGAATGTTGCATTCATTTAAAGCTGTGTATATTGCTCCGTGGTCAATTACAAATAAGTGCCTGACTGTAAAGATTTTATTTTGTCTTTTTTATTTTAAAGGTACATTGTTACCGCGGTCATTGTTGCTGTGATTATTCCTTTTAACCTATTTGTGTCTGCAACATTTTGTGTACACTTAATATTGAACTGAAATTTAAGATGAACGTTCAGAGTGCGTTTGAATGGAGCGGCTAAAACCCTGTTTTTTTTACCGGTTTATTATTTTAATCTTGTAATAGTCACCAGGCGTCAACGGTATCTAATTACTAAGTAATTAGCAATAGTATTAAAGGGATCTTTTCACGTTTTGTTAAATTGACAAAATTGAAAAAAATGGTTTCATATTCGCAAATTTTCGTGTTAGTTATGATATTTGTGAGGAAACAGTAATAGTGAACATTTACCATGGTCTAATATTGCCATTATATGCATCTTTTGACGATTTAAAAACCTGAAAATTATAAAGCGTTGCAACGCGAAACGATTGAATAATTTGGAGAGTTCTGTTGTTGTAGTTTAATTTTGTGAAACTACGAAGATTGCTTATATAAAATATAAAATACGTCTCTCATATATACTTGGCAGGATGGCCGAGCGGTATAATTGGTTTTTACTCCAGGACTCCTGTGGTCTCTGGTACGAGCCCTGATGCGGGCTGCATTTTTTTCCATTTTTTGTTTAAATTTTATTTTTGATTTTTTACTGTAGCTTTTTTGATCCAATGCTTACATTTATCATTATAAAGCATTTAATGACATACTTCAAAACATGAAAAACCTGTGAAAAGGCCCCTTTGAGCATGATTTGTAAATGTATCGTTTAATAACGGGATTCACTTGGATTTGAATTAAGTAGAATTATAACCGCAATCTTTATGAAAGTAAAAACATACTTCTACTGATGTTTGCTTTTCGATGCCGAAGTAGACTTCCGACGTCGGTTTTTTATAAATGTTGTCATATTAGTTGCATACACACGTAACATTAACAGCTAAATCAATTTCAAGCACGTGCTATTAAAAGATTGCTCGTTTGCCTAAGTAGATTATGTTAACGAGCGTAGAAGTATTTTTAATAATTCCTGATATGGGTTGGTGATAAGGAGAGGATTGCGTAAGTGTTATGTGACGGATTTAGCAACATTTGGGGTTTTCCCGTATTGTATTTATATAACAATGGTACTCTAATAATAGTCAAATAGTGGGATTCCATGCGGATTTAATGTTTATATTTAAAGCGATAACAGGTAGATAAGCTAAGTCGATTTATTACGTCGGTAAACGTTATCTTGTGTGAATATGGTATCGTTACAGAAAACAGCGTGAACTGTTCATAAATAAGGATCCCCCGTTTATCATACAGTCAATCAATCAATCGATCTGTAAACGAATTTATGAACAAACGAACGAACTAACTAACGTTTACATCAAAATGGTCAATCACTCGACATGTTAAATGAAAGTTTACATGAAATGTATATGTGCTCAAATAGTTTTTGTCTATTTAGCTTGAAAAAAATTGCTTTCCACTTTTCTTAAATCGCCTTTTCAACAGTGCATACAGAAATATTATTAACAAACTTAAAAATACTGTGTTGAATGGTATCTTGAATTATATTTATCGTGTTTTGCTTACTTTAGAAGATAACAAAATGCTCAATGTGAGTTATTGTGATAATCCGGCGTCAACTTATAGCTATTTACAACTATTTGGGCCGATGTTTCGATTTATCGTAATGAATCTAGGAATTATTTAGGCCGATATTAGATACTGTTTTAGTCAAATCTAGTACCGGTAACAATACTACAGGAATTTCAAATTAATCACTCAGTCTAATCTTCACAATATAGAGGGTGCGTTCAAATCTGGGTCATGTACAACACACACCCACGTCATCAAGTCACCAGGTAAAATCTACACCAGATTCACCATTTACGATTCAATGGTGATGAACTTTAGTCAGATTGTGCATATGGACATTATATAGCATGAGTTGGAATCTGGGTCACGTGCGCCTATAAGTCTGGTCACTAAATAAAATCTTAGGGACAAAACGTGTTACCACTCTAGAGGCTACATTTTTGTCTAAATCCTAAATTGACCTAATGAAGCTTGATAATAATGTTTATTAGAACAACAGCTAATCAGAATTAGAATACAAGTAACGTGCGTTCAAGAATACAAGTTACGTGCGTTCAAAAAGTTGATATTTATATGAGCTCTTAGAACAAAAATTACAGCAGTGTATACATTTCTGATGTTCAATACCAACACAAAGGGTATCTTATTGATCGGTTTGTCTCTAACCAGCATGTTTTATTGAGTGTCATCCATGCTGTCTTGGTATACATGTCTGTGAGATCAAACATGCAAATTTTTGTTGTAGATGACGAATTAAACTGTCATATACTCGGAGTAAATGTAAAAAGTGGAAGCTTTCAGTTAAGGATATATTAACGTATTGTTAATGCATAAACATCAACTTACTCCCCACTGAGTGGTGCAGGATGGCCACAAATATCAATTTGTTCACCGACAAGGAGGCAACTAACTGGTTCAAAGCGTGCATTGCACTCAATGTAACGAAGGAGGGACTCACTAACTTTTTGGAAAAAGAATTGCAAAAGGTTCACTCAGTCGTTGGTACAAGTTGCGGAAAGTGCTGCATTGAAAAACTCATAAAATGTCCAACGCTGAAATATTGTAAAAAGACTAAAGGAAATAATTGTATTTTCCACAAATCACAGCAACCACAGCATTGCCAAATATGCGATAAAGTGAAACAGAATATCGTTACACTGCACAGATACGGTGGGCCGTCCTGGAGGAACACTCATGCGGAAAATTGGGCTCACGATTATTGGGAAATAGGCAAATGCTTTCTCCCTCTGGACGGATATAGCAGTGTGTCATCAGTCCAGGAATCAGATTTCAATGGTGTGATAAGCATCATGTTGAATTGCCTTCATTTCCAAACATGTCTTTCTTCCGCGTGTATATCACCACCACCACCTGATGATGCATGTCTTTTAGAGAAGGTAAAACATTGCTAAGTACTAGTTTAATGAATATGCAGTATTGCGTGTTTTCAAGTACGAGAAGTAAAGAGTAATTTGCAAAAGCTGTAGCGTATTTCCCATTATTAAAAAATAGTATACGTTCCTTAATACTGCATAGACACGTCATTATATTTGAAATTTTATACACATATATTGAAAGCCTTGACTGTCTTATACGTACAAAATTAATTGTTGTGTCAAAATAGAATTATATGTAGTCACTTTGTCCATATATGAAGTAAATATATCATTATATAGGGTGCTTTTGTCAATATATTATGTCAAGCCACACTTATATTGAGTCAACAAACCTATACATCATGTCGATGTGACCTTAGGGTATGTCAATAAGTCATTATATGAGGTGCATATGTCAATATATTATGTCAAACCATCCTTATATTGAGTGGTTTCGTCATTATATTGGGTGCATTTGTCGATATATTGTGTCAAGCCATCCTTATATTAAGTCAATATGTCATTATATTGGGTGCATTTGTCAATATATTATGTCAAACTATCCTTATGTTGAGTGATTTCGTCATTATAATGGGTGCTTTTGTCAATATATTGTGTCAAACCATCCTTATATTAAGTCAATCGGCCATTATATTTGGTGCTTTTGTCAATGTATTATGTCAAACCATCCTTATATTGAGTGGTATCGTCATTATATTTGGTGCTTTTGTCAATATATTATGTCAAACTTTCCTTATATTGAGTAGTTTCGTCATTATATTGAAGAGGATCAAATTGACCGGGTCATATTGCACTGTGCACCGATACCTTCGCGCACAAATTGGCGGAAACATATCAGTGCACAGTGTGACATTACCGGGTCAATTTGGTCCACTCAATATAATGACGAAACCACTCAACTTAATGATGGTTTGACACAATAAATTGACAAAAGCACCCAATATAATGACAAATTAACTTAATATAATGATGGTTTGACACATTATATTGACACAAGCACCCAATATAATGACAGATTTACTTAATATAAGGATGGTTTGACACAATATATCGACAAATGTACCAAATATAATGACGAAACTACTCAATATAAGGATGGTTTGACATAATATATTGACAAAAGCACCCAATATAATGACGATACCACTAAATGTAAGGATGGTTTGACATAATATATTGACAAAAGCACCAAATATAATGACCGATTGACTTAATATAAGCATGGTTTGACACAATATATTGACAAATGCACACAATATAATGACGATACCACTCAATATAAGGATGGTTTGACACAATATATTGACAAAAGCACCCAATATAATGACGATACCACTCAATCTAAGGATGGTTTGACACAATATATTGACAAAAGCACCCAATATAATGACGAAATCACTCAATATAAGGATGGTTTGACATAATATATTGGCAAATGCACCCAATATAAATACATATTGAATTAATATAAGGATGGTTTGACACAATACATTGACAAATGCACCCAATATAATTACATATTAAATCAATGTTAGGGTGACTTGACATAATATATTGACAAATGCACCTCATATAATGACGTATTTACATAATATAAGATCACATCGACATGATATATAGGTTCGTTGACGTAAAAGACAGTGAAGGCTTTCCATACACATACCACTAAAGTATTTACCATGATGTATCGTTTCAAAGGTCCGTCAGATCGGCCGAGTTGTACGTCACACGTCCGACTGCAAGGTTACAGATGCTGACCTGCAAGAGTATTTCCAGACCCTGTCCACGCTCCTGGTTGATCCAAACTGCTTACAACATGATCCCTCAAGTACGATAGCATGTGCGAGACTAAGAGATGTAAGTCTAGGTGATGTAGTTCATAGTTAACATAACGAAGTATTATTGTTTCCATGATTTTTATTTTTGGCTTTGAATGAGTGTATAATACCTGCGAATGATCAGACCTTATCATTTCAATAAAGCTATGATGAAATTATTCAATTTCGACTATCAATTCCAAAAAGGTGAATTACCGTACTGTTAGTGTAAAACCTGTGAAGCAATATGAAACATGGAATAAGATAAAATAATACCTTAAAGTGACAAGGATGATTACACAAAATCATGATATAACATCGATGAGTGTTATTCTTTTAATATACTATGGCTTCTTATTAATTAAATCCCATATTCATGATATCTTATCTTTCTCACGCAAAACTTGCACATTTGATAGAATCATGGTACATGAGCATACGATTCAAAATCAAATTTGATTTATTAATTAAATAAGTGTTGACTTCAGTGTAAGATCGTACGTTTGGTTAATTTTAGTCATATTATTTGTTTCGTGAAATGATAATACGACAACACAGAAATAGACATTTATCTACCGAAAAATCATGCACACTATGATTGAGCATTTTAAATATTGGTTTTAGTCAAACACAACAAAAACATTTTGACTTTACATGCAGTTGCAGAATGATCGATTGTCCATAAAAGAACTGGGCGATCTGTTGAAAGAGGCATATCGAACGCTCGTTCTAGCGAAAGAGGCGGGCGAACGTTTTTCTTTGGAGGCTGAAAGAACATTAGAACAAGTAACTAAGGCTGGGGAACGACGCCTTAAAAGCGCAACACATGCTGGGCAACAACGCCTTAAAATCAAGACTAAGGTTGGGGAAAGCACGTATTTGCGAACATCGCATTGAAAGCAAGACACACGATGCGGAAAGATTTCTTGAAAACAAGATACAGGATGGGACACACCGCATTGAATACAATGCTCAGAATGTCATTGTGCGCATGCAACAGGCATCAATCGAAACTTCGCAAGTAGACTACGAACGGGGAGTAGCAGGTTTGTAAATTGTTTTGTTTTGCGCAAATGTTTGTCCCAATAAAAGAAATACTATATCTACGTGAAAACATCATCATTACAAAAAAAAAACGAAACCAATTCAGACAAAACAATTTGGACACTTAATTCAAAGTTGGTTTATACTAAGGCGTGTTTCATAATAGAATTCCCTTATTAATCGTTGGAGTTACACCTCTCGCTTGAGTTAGCGTTATGTTCTGATTAAGGGTGTTTTTTTGTCGAAATTCAGTATGTACTTACCTTCTGATGGTATTTGCTTTGAAATCCACATACGTGTTATGTAAGGATACTGATAAAGGCTTATAACTCTTTCAATGTGAAGAATTATACCCACTTTTATAAGTAATGTAATCCCGGAAGAGTATTTATGCAAAACCTGACAATCGATTAATGTATGTATACTGATAGCAAAATACTTTTTTGAAAAAGCAACTTCCACCTATTTTGGGTGTTTTAGATTAAGATCATCGACCAAGGGCCGTGTGGTAAAAAGTATTTTCCTGTTTTTAGCATGTATATGTAACATGTTGAAAGTTAAGTTCAAAGATTATGTATCAATTAATACAAAACGGAAAAATATTTGCACATTAATATGGCGTCGAACATATTTAATACTACTTATTATAAGTTTATCCCGATGACTTCAAGATCAGTATACACGTTTGAATACACAGCATTTCCATTATATTAAAAATGTGAACGTAATAATACCCGACATCTAAGCTGGACTATTCATTAAACGTTTAGGCTTGTCTTCGGCGCCTTGATACATGCCAAGGCTAGTACTCTTACTTGCAAACTTGCAAAGCTATTAGTCTTTTTATACTTCAAAGTTCAGAGTAAGTTGTATGCGTGAAAGTGCATATTGACGAACTACAGTGGGTTTGCACCCGGATCTGTATTTGTATCCATTTTAAACGGTTTTGGAGTCTTCATACTAGAAAGACATCTTTAAAGCACGATAACTCTGCCATGTGTTAAGATGTAAAAATAAGGGGTACGTTCAACATAACTATATCTGTGTAAATAATACATGTACTCAAAGGGAAACTGCTACCTATCGTCAAGGTTAATGACAAAGGCTGGTATCTTTGATCTACAACTGAGCAGATTTATATATATTATAGGCATAGTACCCATTAAAATATTTGCATATCTAATACTCTTTCAAACTTCCCACATTTCCTTGTTCCTGCTCAAAACATCCACCTCAAGTGGCATATGATATACACAATAAAACACTGTATTTGGATAGCACATCTTGTTCTTTGTTAAATCTTAACGATTTCAATAACTAAAAGCCTCAAATTTCGTGTTCTATTAACTTCGGTTTGTGGGAAAACATAAATAGCACTTCTTGTGTTAATATGGAAATTTACGTTACCATGTATTTTTGTGTTCAATTAAACCGCGTCCCTTCTATTGATGCATTCTTTATTTGTATTTCGTAAATAGACATATTTTAGATAAACGCGTCTTTAAACTGTGTATTGAAAACATGCGTTCTGAAAAAGGTTGTTAATAAAATCAACACTTTATGAAAGAGTTAAAACGATTTATAATTAGCGATAGACTGATACAATTTATAACAAACGTATTCCCAAACAATATTAATTACACAACATTTGTTGAACCCATGTTTTGAATGTGAACATAGCAAAAAAAAATGAAACAGCAAATATCTGAGCAAAATGTTAGCTAAATTAAATAAACAGATACTAAGTGAAGACGACTTCTTTTCACATGTATGCCTGAATACTTTGTTCCTCACTCACAATTTGCTTTAGGAATATCACACACACACATCTGATAAAGCTTTGCAATGGTTTTGCTTTTTTTTGGTGGGCCCTCATCACGGCTGAATTAACTTATATGTATTCTGATTGCTGTTGTTTAAGTCTTTATTTATTTCTACACGGGTAAGGTATAAAGAGCTTTAATATACATGTTGGCTCGTATTTAATTTTATTTGCTGCATCCATATACACAAAATGCATCATATGCAATTATTACAATTTGTTTTAAATCCTGAAAGAATTACAACAATTACAACAAAAATCAGTGTAAGCATCCAAACCCTACCTATTCATTCCATGGCATGGATAATTCATCCGTTTTGTTTAAATAATACTTCTTTATTTTTATTATAGATCTTCGCCGACGTTTAGTGGAATATTACCATGACATTTCGAGCAACGTGCCTCTTTCAGTTTTGGATCAGAGCTTTGATAAACGTATTACAGATATTTATTCTACGCCAAAAATACACCTAATTGACATTGAATAAGATGGAACACGCGTAAAAAAGGAGCAAGTAATGAATTACGAACACATATTTTATACACATGATAAGTTAAATCGACGTATATACTTACAAGGCGATCCCGGTAGCGGAAAGTCTACGTTTGCAGCGAAGTTAGTTCATTATTGGTCCCACCGAAATCAGCCTTCATCGGAATCTCGCTCTGAAAATTCAATGTTTAATGACGCTTTAATCATAAGAAATTTTAAGTTTATTTTTTTCATCTCTTTAAGAGATGCTAGGGGTCAGACCTGCGTTGTGCAGATGATACAGAAACAATTAATTGATACAATGTATTCTGGAGACAAGCGTGCCATCGCATACCTACTTTTGCACCAAATAATAGAGACGGAACGGTGCCTCGTAGTACGAGACGGTCTAGATGAATGGGTTGTTCCTGACGGTAGTAACCTAGCTGAACCTTTTATGGCGGAATTTTCAAATGACAGATGCACAGTTCTTACAACTTCAAGATCATGGAAACTAGCTGATGAACGCATCAAGAATTCGCAAATCGATATTCTCTTAGAGATCGAGGGGATTGCAGATCCTGATAGTTTTACTGAAAGAATACTGCGGTGCATACTAGACAAGAGAAACTATATTGAAACAACTGCAAGTGAAATCAAAAGCTTTATACTAGAGAGTAAACTTACCTCATTATCGTTTTCACCGATGCTGTACACCCTTGTTATCTGCACATGGGTAGACAAGATGGGGGAGGGGGAGCGTTTGACAGGATCGTCATTGTGTGCATTATACACTACTTTTCTTGAAAGCCTTTGTAAAAAGGTTAATGCTACACCTGGCTTCTTTAACGATTTAAACCCAATCGAGGTGAAGTGCTTTTCTAGCACAAGATATTTGCAGCCGATCATTCAAAACGTACAAGTCATTTCAAAAGCTGCGTTTCATCTTTTGTTTTCTACTGAAAAGGAAACGTCTATTGTATTCAACGATCATCAATTGTCAAACTATGTTTCAAAATCTGAAGAGGAGTTCGCTCTAAAAGCAGGCCTTATATCAAAACGAAAAACTAAAAAAATGTCAAATGCGTCTAATTCATTTATTCACAAAAGCATGCAGGAATTCCTAGCTGCATTTCATATCGCTCGAAATGCCCATTTGATTGATGAGATAATTTCCGGATACCTTACTCGTCATATGGATGCATATCTGGACATATCCAATGTGTTCAAATTCCTATGTGGACTTAACATTTCTGCTGCAAATAAGCTATCTAACATGATGTATGAACAAATTGCTAGAATGGTGGATACCAAGCATTTAGTTGCATTCCGTTCGTTTCAAGGCATCATATATGCTGGATACAGAGAAGCTGTTGCAAATGAAAACACGGGCATTCTTTTCAAACTCAGTCACTTCTGCGTCAATAATAACAACTTAATTGACATGTACAACATATGGACTGATAACGTGTCAAATGCTCATGTCTTGGCATTAGACATAGACGACGTAACTGATACTAACATGCATAGTTCACCTGCACATCGTAAGCAGACATCTCATGTTGAGTTTAACCTGGCATCCTGTCTTAAACTGAAATCATTGAATCTGAAGGGAAGCGGCTTACGTTTGACAGGTAAAACATACAACATATTAATACTATATGTAAAGAAGGTTTTCCGTAAATTGTAAGTGTCTGCAACGTGTTTGTATTGTCATAAAATGTACACTCTTATGAAAAGATGATCATTTAAATATAGTATAGCTTGAAATCAGGAGAACTTCACGTGTAGTCACAGTAGTTTTCGTGAACATATATGGCTGCGATGAGTTTACGGCACAGTTAGTTGAGCCATGTTTATAATGTAGCGAGCTCTTCAAATCGCACACTTTCACCATTTACTAGAAACCTTCCTTAATGTGTTTTATTAATCGAAATTAAGCGAATGAACAAGACATTTAGAAGTGATGCCCTGGTAGAGCGACAGTTCTATTATAATGTTTCTGTTTATAAAACTATTACAATGACAATAAATAGTAATACAATATAGAACGAAATTTTGAATTAATTTTACTAAATTAATGTTAATAATTTGATTTATAATTATTCTATTTTATAACAGTAATTCCAATGCTAAAAGAATCGAGATAAATGTTCATTTACATTGCAAGTGTAACGAGACGACATTGAAATATATATTTTATCGTTTTATGATTTAGATTGTGTTCAATTTTAATACGTTGTTGTTACAAGTCTAAATATATCATACCAATGGAAATCAATCCGCAACACAGAATTATTTGCAAAATAAGATGAATTCAAATTCATAAATATTGATTTACACAAAGGTTCCCGCCCTAAATACACAAAATGGAATACCGAATAAAAAAGAATCTTTGTATGTAATAAAATAATCAACCATATCGTATTTTATGACAACGCATTTTCTATTTTATGGAGCATTTAAAAAGGTGAAAAAGATTAATTAGAGAAAATGAATAAGAAATTTAACTAAGTTACATAAAACCCACTCGGTATACTTCAGGTATCATAAATCAAACATTCCTTATTTTAAATTCAATTGTCCTATGACGCCCAATACGAATTCCCTATTATCATACGGGAAATGTTGCCAATACTTGTCTACATAAACTAGATATGACACCGCACTCACCAACACTAAGTGACATCCCAATTTTGCTTTAAAGGACACAGATGCAAAACATGTCGACGATGTCGCCAACATACACTGTGCTTAAATTTGAACTAGTACTTCATTAACTTTCCGGATATGAAGTCATGCACTTTTGTGCGGATTTTAGCAGCAGTGCGTTCGGTCAATATTTTAGAAAATTAGCTTGTACCTTAATCGGATAGCTTTGTTTTATCACGAATGTTGTCATGGAAAGTATCTCTAATCTGTGTTCGTCATCTGATTGCCACATTCTTTGTATTTTAGTCACATTGAAGCGAGCAATTGACATTAACAATAAACGAAAGATTGCGTATTCAGTCAAATACCTTGAAAATAGACGAGCATGTATTTACGTTACCGTGAGCTAGCAAGTAATACCGCAAAAAGCGATTACATACACGAACCCATTAATTATATTTAAATAAAAACTTAACATTAACCCGCAGCATTACAACTATTTCATGAATAAAAATGTACATCTAGTCTTCAACGATTTTGTCTACATGATTCACATGCTGAGAAATTATATCTTCGTCGTTGGTTGATAACCTCGTGATAATAAACGATTCAAATTCTGGTTCTGGTACCCGGGTTCAATTGGTATGAATCTCCTATTTCATTATGACATAAAAAGGGTAATAATGCACAAGCAAAACATGTGTACCGATTTGCATTAAGTAATAGCACTGTTTGATTATAAATCGTATAACAGCTTGTGGGATAATACTTCCGATGGAATTTGTAACGTTCAAATATGTATGAATATGTATATAAATTACCGTTGAGAGGTATTGCTCAATGTTTGTTGTCGTTTCCATTTGGTCGTGACTTTTTTTTAAACATATGTGTTAAATTATTTGTTTTCAAATACAAATAAGATATTTAAACATATTCTTAACATATTAAACGACAAATATACCTGAGGTATACTTTCATAAGAAGCATAAAACCAGGAATTTTATGACGAGCATGCTTTACTCCACCTTGTAAATACCACACTTAAGTTTTCGTTTTATTAAGGTCTAAGTATTTGAGAGTTTAAAAATGAAGTCATACTATCGAAACAATAACAAATATTTTTTTTTGGTTATTTTAAATCAAATGTATTACATTAAAGGTAGAGTGCATTGTTATGGCAATTCATAGATTTCAAATGTTTTAGATTTATGAAAAATGATACGAATAATCGTCGTTTACATGTTCGTCACTAATATTACACTACTCGAACGTTTACAGATTCAGCCAGTTCGGTTCCATCGACACTGCCAGTGTGGATTGTTCTACATATTGCAAACTCAACCCAGTGTGTAGAACCTCCTCCGATACTTCCTAGCATAGAACAAATTGTTTTGGACAAGGTCACATGTTCCTCTTCTTGGCTACGTAGTCTATTTAACACACTTCTAAACCTCGATCATAAGGTGGAGTGTAATCTTTTGAATTGTGAAATAACATCGTGTATTGAGGACGCAGTCACGTGGTCACCAACAACGGAGATTGCAACATTAACATGTTTCAAGAATACATTAAATGTGCTTTATTTTGACAATTTAAGCACCGGTATAAGCACCGGTATGTGTGTGGTTTTCCATGGTCTGAATATCAAGTCCCTTCATTTACGCGGTAATTATAGAGATTTAAACGTGAATCATACTGAGTTATTGTCGAGGTCACTTTCTTCGTTCACTCATCTGACAGAGCTTAGTTTTGAACTGTTAGATTACAGTCCCGATATGTGGAAAGTTCTAAATGGTCTGAATATCAAGTACCTGAATCTAAGTGGTCTGTTTGGGGGTTTAAACTTGAAGCATTTAGAGTCGTTGTTGCAGTCAATATCATCGCTTGGTCATCTGGAGTGGCTTCGTATTCATATAGAACATTTCAGTATCGGTCTGGTGAAAGTTCTTCATGGCCTGAATATCAAAAGTCTTTATCTGATTGGTATGTTTGGAGGTTTGAACATACCTCATGTAGAGCCGTTTTCGCAATCGCTTGCATCGCTATTACATCTGGAAACGCTAAGTATTGAAGTATATGATGACAGTCCAGGTCTGTGGGATGCTCTCCATGGTCTTAATATCAAGAGCATGAGTTTAAACGGTTCGTTTGGACGTTTCAACGTGAAAAATATAGAGTCGTTGTCCCAGTCACTAGCATCGCTCACTCAACTTGAAACGCTTAGTATTTACATAGATGAAGACAGTCCCGTTCTATGGAAGGGGCTCCATAATCTGAATATCAAAAGCCTCAGTCTGAGTGGTCGGTTCGGATGTTTTAATGTGAGTCATATAGAGCTGTTGTCGCAGTCACTATTATCGCTCAAACAACTGGAAACCTTTTCAATATATGTCAAAACATACACCGAAATACAACTACCTCAATCATTGAAGTATTTAAATGTCTACTGCTGGGCATTGCTTCCATACGAAGTAAGAAAACTTGTGGGCACCCTATCAGCACGTTATCGGACAGTTGAGACTAATCTGGAATTCGGTTGTGCTTCTTCCGACGCTTCCACTTTTGAACGAATCCCACTTAACGAATACATTTCCATCCAACAGGAACTGGAGACACAGAAACATTTGTTAGTGAAACGATTTCGAATATTAGACCGGCTATGTAAAACCGATATGTTTGATTATGATGTCGCATCTGCCTGCTCTGTGCGTGGTGTTGGTGAGGTCGATGACGATACTCAGGATGCTGACAGCGTTCAAGAAGCTGCATCTGAAAGATTCGTAAGCGGAATGAGTAATGAAACAATAAATCGAATTTCTATTCGACTTCAAATTACGCCAGCCTTAAACGCACGAATCATCAATACATGCGGTTCAAAAACATGACGAAAATGTGAAAAATGCCTTGTTTCTATCTGGAATAGACTTTGTGGGCACAAAAACTATCGCTAACTTAGATATCATTCTTATATTAATGCATTTGGTTATGTCAAATATTTACTGTTCGCAAGCACAAATAATCCATGCATGTTCGTGAAGTTGTTTTTTATAAATACTTTACTAACTACATTTCTTTTTTTCATAGTATTTGAAGTACTGCTTTCAAATTATTTTGCTCCGCCCATAACTATTGCGGAACAATGAATGCATGAGATCCTTGCATGTACTTGGCTATACAAATCAAATCGTTTTCGTATTATAATAAATAAAAGAGCAATACGTGTTAAATTAATTGCATTTAAGACGCAATTTTGATCTTACATTTTAACATAAAATTACTCTAAAACTTATGGCAATAATTAGTAAACTGTTAAGATGTGACACGAAAAGATTGCCTATCTTTAATTTTCAGTAGGTTTCATATAATATTAAGGGACCTAAATTAGTCTATAATATCACGTTACACTATTTAATTTTGTATTTTTAGCTCGACTATTATATATGAAATATGGATAGTGGAGCTATCCTACTCACCCCGGCGTCGGCGTGAGCGTCTGCGTTAGCGTTAGCGTCTGCGTTAGCGTGCACTAGTTAAAGTTTTCGTACTACCCCAAATATTTTCTTTGTCCCTTGACATATTGCTTTCATATTTTGCAAATTTGTTAACCAACATGATCCCAACCTATAAACAATAGCAGACAACTATATCAAGCATTTTATCATAATTATGGCACCTTTTCCACTTAGAATATTCAGCAAATGTTAAAGTTTGCGTACTGCCCCAATTTTTTTCAATGTCCCTTGACATATTGCTTTAATATTTTGCATACTTGTTTACCAACATGACCCCAACCTATAACAAGAGCAGACAACTCTATCAAGCATTTTGTTATAATTATTGCCCCTTTTCCACTTAGAATATGTATATTATTGATAAATCTATGTTAAAGTTTGCGTACTACCCCAAATATTTCCTATATCCTTTGTTATATTGCTTTTATTTGTTGCATACTTGTTAACCAACATGACCCCAACCTATAAACAAGAGCAGACCACTGTATCAAGCATTTTGACATAATTATGGCCCCTTTTACACTAAGATAATTGCACATTTTGCTTTAATTGTCATAACTTCTTTGTTTATGATCACATTTCATTATTACTTTGACAAAACAACACTTACCTAAATACCACGATGGATTCCACCCAAACAATAACCCACGCCCCTACCCAGAATCCCTCCCCCCCACCCCCCCCCCAAAAAAAAATATTTGTTTTAAACATCATCTAATAAATTACCACACCCAACATTATACCCCACTCTCACCCCCACCCCCCTACCCCAACCCCCCCCCAATTTTTTTTAAACATCATCTTATAAATTACCACACCCCACATTATACCCCCGATTCAACCCCCCCTACCCCCTCAAAATATTGTTTTTTCCTTTTTTATCGTCTAATAAATTATTGAATATGAACAATTTCACCATGATGGCTTACGTTATACTGTCAAGCACTCGAATAGTCGAGCGCGCTGTCCTCTGACAGCTCTTGTTGTCTATATTGTTGATATGCATTGTCGATTTTATACACATTTGTTTGTGTGTTAGTAATTACTCTTACCCAAATATGAGGTATGGACCCCTTACGTCTTGTTTTGATATAACCGTTCAGAGGCTGTGGTCTCAGTTTTGTTCATTGGTGTGTTTGTGTTGTATAGTTGTGCGTTTTGTCTATTACGTTTGTACCCGGGTGTGTTTCCATTTTGCCACACTATTTGGTAATTGGATCCATAAAATAAATGACCACGTGCTATACTACGTTTTTAAGTAATAAATAAACAACAAATCAAACAGCAACTTTATTGCGAACTCAATACATGATGTTTTATAAGAGCCTCCATGACACAGACATTCTATGTCAAACGTGTCTAATCAATACTTAGCAAATGCTTGTCATATTGTTATAAGGGAATCATTAACTGTCGTATGTATCTTGAGAAAACTACTTGAAGTATATACCAAAAATTCCAATGTCAGAAAAATTCTTAGCATATTGTAGTAAAGACATTATCTTCTATTATTTCTGTAAAGGTTATTTATATTATTTAAATCACCAATATATATAATTTTATGCATTAATTATTGAGAAAATATTATAAACTGATCAACATTTTTCGAATAAATGTTTGTAAAACTGTAAATGTATATTACTGTACTTGATAATTAAGTTGAATTTTGTAAGATGTTATATTTTTGTAAATTAATATTTTGAAACAAAATAATAAATATTTTTTTCTCTTATTCAGTTGAATCTTTAGCACTTGTTTTTGTAATCTAATCAACTAAGTTCTGATATTTTTCTACAGACGATTTGTATGATAATCATGAAAAGGCAATGCAATAAAATTAGTGCAGCTGTTTAATCGTTCATTTTGTAATTAATCTTAATAAAGTTGATGATGATGATGATGATGATGATGATGATGATGATGATGATGATGATGATGATGATGATGATGATGACGAAGATAACGATGTATAGATGGTTGAGTAAGAAAAGGAGAAACGGTGATGATAAATATGGTGATAATTCAACTTCTAATGATTCTGATGATTATGGACGTTATAATGATTATGGTCACGATTTTGAAGGGACCATTTCACAGATGTGTGCATGTATTGAAGATTGTCATTAAATGCTTGATATTGATAAATGTAATCATTCGATATAAAAAGCTCCAGTAATAAAACAAGGATAAAATAAAAGACAGTAAAAAAGTAACCCTTAACTGGGCTCGAACAACTGACCCCTGGATTTAAAGTCAATTTTTTTTAAACATACAATAACATATGGCACCAAACTACCGTCTTAATTTACCAATGGAAACAACTTGCTTCTGAGAAACAATCAAAGTAAAGTCGGTTTTCATCCGTGGACGTGCATTGTCATGCTTTATGATACGTACACTTTCTTAATAACAAGTGGTATCATTTTTATAAGTAATAGATTACCTTATGAAATGAGACTGTATTTTAGTAGTTACATATTTGAAATTCCGTTAACTATAAAAAAGCTGGCCATGATGGTCATTAAGCACTTATCTTACTTCAAACTGTCGTGTTCAGTGTACTTGAATCGTAAAATTATTGACCTAATGACCTAGCTTTTACCCTCAGCTGACCGACATTCAAACCTGGGCGTTTATATTATCAAGATAAACATACCGATAAGGATTCATTAAGATGGACTTATAATTATGCTAAAGGTGAATTATGCTAAATATAATAAATAGATCCAGTCATGATAGTTAAAACCTACAATTATCACTAAATGTTTACGGTTATTATTCAAGTCTTCCAAATACGTGGTTTGTTTGGACCAACTATCGTGTGAATATGTAAGATACGTCATAATTTTCATGAAATGACTCCTCGCATTATTGTGTCCAAACAATAAATTAAAACATATTAAAATTAACGATTATTACTAGCTGCTATTATTATTTACTTGACTATTCAGACAACTATATTAATACAGAATATACATCGGTAATATATTCGTTACCAGTAGTAAATCTTGTTCGAACATAGTTTTATCTTAAAGCAGTTCTATGCGATCATACACTGTATTTATTTTGGTCAAAGTTCAATAATTATAACATCTTATAATCGTTATCGCTTTTCTATTTTGTGTCAATAGATATTTTACAAGTTATTGGAAAGCCCAACTAAGTATCGCATGATAGATTAAAAAAATATTTATTGTTTATATGTAGTAAACACGTTTATAAACTGCGCATAAGAGTTTAACAATGGAGTGGCTGACGAAACACAATAGTTTCGAGTACCAACAGACCGCATTCAATGGGTTCTCATATTACGCGGCTCTTAACCGGCATTTACCCGGGTGCTCTGCATTGGATATTTGTAGACGTCGGGTAAACATCAAATTGTGAAATTGATTGAGGACTTGATGCGCGCAGGTTGGTTTCCTTACATAATTCATCATTCTACTCAATTTCTCAATATAACCTGTACTCTATTAGGATTAGTATAGTGGTTGTAAGTGTAATACCACAGGTGATTAGCGTGTGGCTTTGATATTAATTAGTGAAAACATCATTTTGAATGATAAATAATCATATTATAACGAAAAATCAACTTTTCTGGAAAAAAAAATCACTATCAAATATATATATAAAAAGGTATTCAACTCGAAATCAACAGAAAACAGGGTGCATCGCTTTGAACAGCCATTACTTCATCAATGTTGCAGCGATTTTCATGAACCAGGTCTTATTCCTTTCTGGAAATGTATATATCTTGTTATATTTCTACACATGCTGAGTCAAATTTTAAGAAATAACACGATACACAACACGCGTGACCCATTTGAGGTCGATCTAAATATAATTAATAGATCCAGTCATGATAGTTAAAACAACTGTGGCATAGAGGTGACATTCATTCCTCTTTTTTGTAAATTGCACTCCTCTTTTTTCTATCTCGTGGCAACGACTTATAGTGTTGCAAACAGGCCCAGATTACTAGCTTATTTAAGGGGGTAACTGGTCTACGAATTTCAACAGCAAGTGTTATATGTCAAAATGTTCGTTTAGGTCTGTAGTTTTTGAAAACGACTTTCGTTTTCTCCAAATAGGTTGGAGATGGTAAAAAAAAACAAGATGGCGCACAACATGGCCGACACTAATATGTAAAGGCAAAATTAAATCAACCATGTAAGTTGAAATAAAATTTATTTTGAATAACAACACCATAATGTATTAACATAATTTATTTAATATTGTATATTTGTACAAAACATTAATAACAACAACTCAGTTCATAGATAAAAAAAGGTCAAATAAGTGTCTATTATAACACATTTTGTACATTTTAATGCAAGAAAATAATAAATAATACACAAACAAGGTCATTTATATTACCAAAATAATTTACTGAGTATTATCATAGATTTTACATTACATAACAATCATGAAATATATCAGTTATGCAGTTTGGAACAAGCTAACATGCGTTTTGTGACACATATATAAAACATACTGTTAGATACAATATTAAATGTAAGATGAACATGTCATGGATATGGTTATGGTGAAATGACACACACACACACAATTGCTTCAAATACTTTAACAATCATTTAAACCAATAATCAATTTTTTATCACCTAGATGTAAAATTTGAAACAGGTGACATACTATTGAAATGTTAAAGGTTACACACCACTTATATCTTGTACATGTTTTTAGGTCATTATTTTTCTATCAACGTATAGATAAGTATTTAAGAAAATAATGATTAATAAAAAAAACTGTCATTTAGATTGACAAAACCATTCACTGACTATAATGAAGGGATGTAACATCACAAAACATTCTTTTTTTTTCAGAAATGCCTATTGGAACCACCTAACATGTATTTTGTGACACATACATGTTATAAATCATACTGTTTTATACATTATTATAAAATAAGATGAACATGTCAAAATTATTGTGCAATGACATACACTCACAGTTATGAACAAAATAACAATCTTTATACATACTTGTTAACGATGTTTTATCAACTGGAGGTAAATTTTAAATAACATAAATAATATTGATAAGTATGTAATACAGAAATACAAGCAAATCTAAATAGACACTCAATATTGCTTCTCTTTAGATAAGTTATTATATTTCGTAATCGAGTAGTGTGAAGTCAACAAGTTTGTTTGTTTGTTTGTTTATTTCGTATCGGATCCAGAAGGCCAATAACAGCCCAAGTGGACAATGATTATGCATACAGTGTTTACAAATGTGCAATATATAAGGAAATCAATGTATGACAGTTGAAACATATATACTACTACGAGTTATACTAATACTAATAATACTAAAAACATTAATAATAATAATAATAATAATAATATTAATAATACCACTACTAATACAAATAATTAATATAATAATAATAGTAATGATAATAATTATTATAATAATAATAATACTAATAATAATAACACATATTTTCTACTAAAATGGTGCAAGGTATATCATATAAATTTACATAACATGCAACTCAAGATTGTTGGTTAAAACACACCTCAAACTGCAAAAAGCAAACGTGTAATAATTGTAATAATGATAATAATGCAATGTAATTTGTGAAATCAGGTTATATAACAACATACAAATAACTATGATTCTTCCTAATTACACACTAGAGTAATACAAGCATGATATATAATTTTTATGTATTATACATATCCATTGTTACAAAAGCTCTACTAAAGAATGTACAAAAAGTTACTATTAAATACTAGCATAGGCTCGACTACTTATTCGAAAAAGAGAAACAATAAGTAGTTATGAAACCTAAACAATAATGAATATAACTTTCATATTGACATAACTGAAACTATACTTTTTTCTAACGCCTTGTCTTGGCTACCTATTCGAGATCGAAAAATAGATAGCCATAAGGCTTGAAAATGTTTAAATAAATGATAACAAAATTATAATAATGATCGAAAAGAACATTAAATATTCCTTTCTAATACAAAGGGCAGCTGCCTTGAAATCAAACAATTATGAGCGTCAAAGAAAAATAAAACAAAATAAACAGTTTATTGTGAGAGTTTGATATACATTGCGTATGAGTGTGATATCGCACTTAACACAAATGGATCATAACCGATAATATTTTGGAAATGATAAATCGTATCAAAAAGTTATATGAATTTTACATAATTATAAATATCAAAAACATAGGGGAAAGTACACATGAATATTGTTTGATTAATTGACATTTTCATGAAATAAAACACAATATTTGTAATCTTTTAATGAATTAGTTTGACATTACATATGTGTTGTTTGTACGAACTTGAAAAGCGTTAAAAATGTAAATGCACAATTTTTTAATTACCAATTTATTTTCTGAAGTAATAAGTGCTACAAATTTATGCATATTTGGTCTGTGACGAAAATATGATGGAATGTATTGTTTTCTTAGTTCTGAGTATAAAATGCACTCAAGTACAAAATGAAACTCATCTTCAATTTTATTACATACGTTACATTTTCTTTGTTCTAGTGGAATAGGAGTGGGTCGTGCCCATCTGCCGCTTTCAATGTGCAGTCTATGTGATGCCAGCCGTAATTTAGAAAAACTTATTCGAAATTTACTTATTTGACAATAATTTAGGTACGGTTGAAAACGAAATATTGCAATGTGTTTATATAAGTTAGCTCTGCTGGAGTTTTCAAGCCTATTATTCCAGTTTTGGATAAACGTGTCGCTCAGCCGTTGTCTTAAGGCAGATATAAAAATGTTTACATTACCAACATCTTGGAAAAGCCAAGCGTCATAAAATCCCAAATTACTTAACAAATCCTTAAATAGTGTACACCAATTTTTCTTTGAAGGATAGACGATGCTATCATTTAAAAGAGTTAAATATATTTTCTTAATAAATGTGTTGTCTGGGGTTCTTAAAAGTTTTACCCAGTATTTAATAATATTTAAATATCTTCTGGATTGATAATTAATACGTCCAACCTCACCATATACAAAATCATTTTGTGTGCATTTTTTTATACCCAATAATTGTTTGCAAAATTGCATATGAACCCTTTCTATTGGTAAAGCCTTAAAAAAGCCCCATACCTCGCTACCGTAATTCAATATTGGGGTTATAAGTTTATCGAAAAGCTCAAGTTTGTTACCTACTGGAATTTCCGTAAATTTGTATAAATACTTTTTCAGTTTAAAAATTGCTTTAAGTGCTTGTCCAGCTAGTGTGTTTGTGGCGTCGCAAAATGACCCGCCAGACGTAAAAACAACACCGAGATAATTAAAACGGTTGACGATATCTATAGTTTTGTTGTTATAACGAAAAGAAATGTTTGAATTGCGACCGCCTTTGCGAAATATCATTATTTTAGATTTATCTGTATTTACTACTAGCTTCCATGTGTTGCAATACTCGTGTAATAAATCTAGACCCCTTTGGAGTTCATCTGCGTTATTAGCAAAAATAATTATATCATCCGCGTAAAGCAGTAGAAACATTTTAAAACAGTTAATATCAATTCCATTTAACCCATTCATCTGAAATTCCTGTTCTATGTCGTTTAGATACATGGAAAATAAAAATGGCGACAAACACTCACCTTGCCTGACCCCTAGCATGCATTCAAAGCTATCACTTAAAGTGTTACTATATTTAACTTTTGATTTGATGGAGTTATACATTGATTTCATTACATCGAGTATATTACCACGTATGCCTAGTTTAATTAGCTTGTACCATAAATTGTCTCTTACTACATAATCAAATGCTTTAGTGAAATCTATAAAAGCACAATATAACTGTTTGCCTTGATTTAAAACATGCGATAATAAACCGTGTAAAACAAATATATTATCGACTGTACTCATATGCGATCGAAAACCCGCCTGCGCTTCAACATATACATAATAATCTTCTGCCCAATCGGACAATCTGTTATTTAAAATTTTTGTGAAAAGTTTACCGAGAGTACTTAACAATGTGACACCTCTGAAGTTATTAACATCATTTAAACTACCCTTTTTATGTAGCGGTATTACGTGACCCTCAGTCCATGATGCCGGAAAGCACCCTAATGAAAAAATCTTATTGAAAAGGGAATAAAGAAACGGCATAAGAACGTCTTTACCATGGATAAAAAATTCGTTTAGAAACATATCGGGTCCAGCACTCTTGCCAGAAGAAGTGTGTTGAAGAGCCTTATTAATTTCATGTGTAGATATAGGAACATTTAATTCTTCAAGTAACATATACTAGAGCAGTACATCGTTAAACTTTAAGTTCAGTTTTTCTATGGAAAAAACAATATCAAGTCACAGCAATACAGACAATGAACAAATGGCATTGAGAACGTGTACATTGTACTGACAATACCGACTTTTCTGACGTGTTGACAATAAAAACAAAATTAAGTGAACTGTGTTTGACCTATAAAATGACAACAAATTTGGAAAACACTAGACCATATGTTACTATTTTATTAATTGTTTGGGTTATATCAAGGTAATACATGGAAAAGTTCAGGGCTCGACACTTACGGTGGTCCGTTGACCCGGGGTCAGTAAAAAATAGGGAGGACCAGTGAAACCAGAAATTTGGTTGGTCCGTTGGACCAGTTAAAAAACCTGGCCAGCTTGGAAAGGCGTTTTCAGTAATAAAGCAATTTTATATGTTCATAATAAACCGATAATTTCACATTATTTATGGGCCGACTCGAGACCGGGATAAAAATAGCAACATATTGGAAATTCCAATTTTTCTAGATGCCCGGATGACAAAAACCTGTTGTCGGATCAAAAAATCGAATTTCGTTCTGCAAATGTCTCCTATCTTCGCCGAGATCGATACACAAATTAACATACAATTCGAAGCGTTTGGATCGAAAAATGAATAAAGTGGTATTTATTATTTTGAAAAAGCAGCAATAATCAGCATTTTATCGATCTTAGCACCATTAGAATATACTTTGTTTACCGTTCGTATTAACACTGGAGAGCTCCGAATAATGTTTTTTGGTATTGCCGGATAGTAAACGTGAGTCTTTACAAGTTACATATTTTCGCGATATGGAAATTCATTCCGGGGGTGGTTGAACCACCACCGAAAAAAAAACCAATGTAGAAAAGCTCGAAGTCCAAAGAAAATATGACAAGGACAAGAGAGAGCGAAAATTTCTTGATTCTTTGGTTAATGAATTCGATTGGATGGATTACAATGTAAAATGTGTGTCAAGTACAGTGGTGCCGAGGCCCGTATTGATGAAGAAGGGCATTCCTATGTATCAGGCTGTGTCAATTTTAGGAGGCCTTCCCTTCAAGCACATCAGAATTCTGACATTCACAAACAAAGAAAACGCTCAAAAAAGCAAGGAAGATGCTATGCCTCCTAAGGTATTTAAAATGCTGAATGTTGCTGCTTTCACAAAAATGACTTTTTTGTTAAAAAATGCACATTACCTGGCAAAAGCTGGGCGACCATATTCTGACTTTAAGTAATTATGCTTTTTGGATAAATCTAAAGGCATTGACATAGGCGACAATACTTGACTGACAAATATTGCCAAAAATTCATCAAGTCTATCGCAGACACAGAGCGGGTCAAACAAGATGGCATCATTTGTTCTAGCCCATTCATATCAATAATCAGTGATGGATCTACAGACACCTCCTGCAAAGAGGCAGAGATTGTACAGCTAAAATCATCTTTTCAGTGCAAGGTAATTATTATTGCAGGGCAAAACATATTATAGTACTGTTCCCATGTCAATATATAACATGCAATTATCTGAAAAAGTGGCTTATTTGAAGGCACTTATCGCATCCAAAAATACAATAGCAAACACAGTTAAATTGTTGTCAGTTAATGATTGGACAATGAAAAGTTCAATCCCCACTCGCACTCCTAGCACCGGCTTAAGCGGTATTTTATTATTCTATTATAAAAAAATGACTTGTCGAATATTGATAAAAATTCAAGCTCCTATGAGGCAATTATTTACATGTACATCTTTTAGGTGAACACCCATTTTATGGGGATAAAAAACGTGACAAAGGCAGATGGGGAACATATCACCAAAGGTATCACGAACTGTTTAACAGAGCGATTTGGTGAAGAGTGGAAGGGGAAGGTTGTAGCCATGGGAACGGATTGCGCCTCTGTTATGACTGGGAACAAGTCAGGGGTTGTCGAACGTGTAAGAAAATACACAAACCGGCCTTTCATTTTCACCATCCATTGTTCAGCTCACAGGTAAGTAAAGAAATAATTAATATGTCTGCTATATTTTACCAGTTGTAGGAATATACATTTACATATAGGGATTGTCACAGGTCATGTTAGAATAAAATATAACTATGATAATGTCTATTATTTTCCATCTGCTGAAAGTATTATTTCATTCAACAAGAGTGATATTCATAATCATACATACAATTTGGCTAGCCTATATTCCTACTTGTTATTATATATTGCAGACAGGGGCATCTTCATGGACTCTTAAAGTTTGTTGTTTTTTTCTGTACTACTAGACTAGAGCTTGCTTATAAGGATGGGCTTAAGGACATTAAAGTCATAACCCCACAGAAGTGTGACGCCTTACTGCTCATTTTGTATCTTTTTTACAAGTTAGTACTTGTTGTGTAATTCTTCTTGCTGAGTTCTACATTAGTATGGATGATTGAATTTGCTTTACTCTTATTATGTTCAAAAAGGCATACATTTTTTTCGTAGCAGTCCTTAACCTATTTTGACTACACCTTGACAGTCATATCAACAACCTATTCTAAGTTTAAACAGTTTTTTGCAGGGTGTAAAATATAAGCTTGAATTTGAATTTCAGGTACAGTCCACTCAACAGAGCAAATTTGAAAGCATTTTTCCAGACGTTGGATCTAAAGATGAAAATTCAAACCAGAGTCGGAGGGACAAGGTGGCTTCCTCACACGAAGAAGGCCATCGATCATGTTCTGTATGGGTACAATGTCATCATTCAGCATCTAGAACAGGTTAGATTGTATAGAGGGCTAGTTGTAGTAGTTAGCTTACATGTATGCTTTGCTTGTTTGATCGCTAGCTTCCTGTGCATTATACTAACAAGTATTATATTCACTGCCTGATACTCTTGCCACTTGCTTTGTTTGTTGTCTGGTTACACAATTGAAATAGTATTGGAAAAAAATCTCATAAGTTAACAGAACAATTTCATCTCAAAACTTTAGGTGTCACTTCTTATTTATATGTTTTGTATATTCGAATTTTGACAGATACAGAATCCATCAGACGCAGCACATAGAAAAGACTCAGCTGCAAAGGGAAAAAAATTTCCTTAAACTGTTAAAGGATTCAAATGTAACATTCTGGTGACATGCACTCATGGACATTGTCTAAGCATTATCTCAGGTTTCAGAGGCAATTCAGGTGAAAAACATCAGCCCTGCAGAAGTCTGGAATGAAATCCAGTGCGCCATAAGCATTTTGACAAATTACAAATCAAGGTATTAATAAAGCCATACAAAATTAAAATCATTAATGACATCAAATATCTTAAAAAAGTTTTAATTTTCTATATTATGTAAGTGGTAGTACGAATAACATTCTGTAGTTCTCTGCATTCTATCTGCTTATACCCGTTATAACATCTCTACTAATACTGATGTTAGTCTCGACATTGTCTCATTATGAAACAAGTTGACAGTTATAAAACATAGTAGAGCTCTGTATATAAATGCATAACATGTATCTGAATTCTTTTAAACAAAACTCATTTTAATTTTAAGACAGCAAAACAAAGAAGTGGACAGTGTCTGACTAACAAATTAGAATTAGCATGCTAGAATGGTGTTAGTTAGCTTTTGCTTTGATTTGCTTGTCTATTTTTAAAACATGCTTTATGTTGTATCACTAACAATGCTAATGCTTGTGTTTTCCATGCTTTGATTTAATATTATGATAACAAAACAGTTCAGGGCCCTACTTGAGGAAGTGGTATAATACACAAGAAGACGATGCAGTGTGCCAGCTAGAGGGTACAAGGAAAGAGTTTATTTCAGCAATTATTCATGCAATTGAACTTCGGTTTGCTGTTGACCTTCACCTCTTTCAGGGGAGCCACTTCATGAGCTTTAAGAACTGGCCAACATGTATCAATAACGAACCAGATAGTATGTAGCCAAGTTAAACACTGCTGCAGTTTATTTCTAATGCGCATCACCTGTGGGCAAGGTTCAATATATCTTTATGAACTGTATTAATGTGCATTATAAAACCCAACAAAATATAAAAAGTGCTGTGTCGGTGCCTCAAAATACATTTTAATATAGTGACTTGTAAAAAATACTTAACCCTTAACCACATAGATACGTATTTTTACGCATTTGTAAACCCTTAGAAAGTTTAATTTATTGAAACACCTTTCTTACTAGATTCAATTTTGTAAGGCTTCATTTCTAGCCCTCAGATACTGATGAGCAGCAAACAGCATAAAACCTGAACAGACTGCAAGTTACTAGCAGGCTGTTCTGGTTTTGGCACAAAGCCATTTTTACTTTGCCTCTGAGTGTGAAAGGGTTAAGTTAAATCAAAATATGAAATATTATGATTAAATATATTTTCCAGACTTTGGAGATGAAGCAGTTGCGGAAATTGCTAGGATCTGTGAACCCGCACTGGTTGCACAGAATGAGGAAATCGACATAGCATCAATAGAAATTGAATGGGTGCGATTCAAGACAGAAATTTATAACAGGTAAGCTTTTGATAAATGAATGGAAATGTTATTGTTAATGTATTATATGAAAACACATATTCTTCTCCACTTTTACACTTTACTTGCCTTTAAAACTGCTGGCCATCTGATATGATATGTATTAAGTATATACTTTTTTCAGGAAGCACTGTGATGAATATGTTAGAAAGATGTCTTGGTGTGAGCAGTGGGAGAAGCATGAGAAATACCCAGGTCTAATCAGTCTAGTCAATCTTCTACTGCCATTCCTTTCTAGCTCGGTGGATGCTGAACGAGGATTTTCTAGGTATAAATTAATGTTTTATTGATAAATGATAAAAACTTTTCATCACAGACACTTAAGATCATATTAGAAATCCAGTTATTGTATGGATTTAAATTTGTCCCAGTACTACTTTTAATTTCTTTTTGTCAGAATGAAGCTGGTTAAGAATGACTGGAGGTCTTGTCTAGGTGAAAGCACTTTAAGTGACCTGATGCTCATCTTCTCAGAGTGTGAAAGTGTGAGGAAGTATGACCCAACAGATGCAGTGAATTGGTGGAACTCATCTGGCAAAAGGTCACCATTCTACAATGATCAAAAAAGGTATCTTATTGTCTTTATTCATTGACTTACCACTCAAAAATGGACCCGAATCAACCATTACATTTCCTGGACGCAACCTGTGCTTACAAAGGATCCACTCCTCAGATTATCTTATTAATTATATTACAGAGAAAAGACATCAAATTATTACATATTAATATGAACATTATAAGTATAAGAGCCTGAAGCTTAACTCAATGTCTACAAGGTCATTTACCTTGCAAAATGCATGACGCCGATCTTTCAGTTTTTTTTCCTAATATTTCATTTAATGTTCCATAGCCTGCCGTAATTCATGAGTACGTGTGTGACGCCGCAAAAGAGGATGTCTTTTGGTTGCTGAAATTCTTCAGGATGATGAAATGCAACATGAGCAGGAACCCAGTGTAGAGGACTCCGAGTCTGAAGATTATGACTGTGACTTTTACGGACAGGATTTTACATTGTTACAAAACAGAGCATATAAGCTGATGATGGACTTGGTTGATCATGATTAAAATCTGAAAAAAGTGTTACAATAGAAAGATTTGATTCTGTTGCAAACTTAAGATGGAATTACTGGTAGTTAATTAAAGAAGTATACAAAGTTTTTTCTGGTTGAATGAAATGGTGTTTAATATAAAATTTATACAGTATAGGTTTTTTTAATGCAAAATCGTTGTAGAAAGTAAGTTGAAATTTAGGTAAAATAACATAGAAATTGTCGGACCACTTGAAATCTTGGAGGACCAGTAATTTCTGAAAGCTGGTGGTCCTTTGGGTCAGTAGGTTAAAAAAGTTAGTGTCAAGCCCTGGAAAATATGTTTTCTGACTTATGTGAAATAAGTTATTCTTATTAATTATGCTATTTTATTATTTATTTTAAAGCCTAATGCAACTGTCAAACCGTCTATTTACTGATGTTTGAACACACATCAAGCTTCAGTTTCAGAAATGTCACTATCTGGATCAAACACTAATGCCAAAGTATGCAAATTGGCACAAAGCATATCTTGTGTGTGCATATTTGCAGTACACTTGCAGGCTGCTGTGCATGGCTGTTTGTTGTTAAAACAGGAACATGTAAAGTCCTCAAATATTTCACAGTCACACGTCAGATCACTGAGAAGCTCTGAAGCAGCTATTGGTTGATTCATCATTGTTGAAACTGAACGTGATGGCATGTCAATAGTGCCATATCCAGAGCTCTTGGAGACATCTGATACAGTGTAGATAAAAACTGTCTCTGGTTGGAGGCAAGGCTTTAGGATGTGCAGATGTTGCAGCTCGAGTGCGTCTGATTTAATTCAATGTTAGGTTTTCATTTCTATATAGGAGAGCTACAAACTTTTCACAGGCATCCTTTTGTAACTTCTGAAGGTTCAATTGTTCACCTAAATCATGCAAATTCTGGAAAGTCTTGGCATATTTTATGAATTTTATTGAAGACTTTTTTCTTCCCTTTCCCATTAAACCCACTGGTTGTATCACAGCCTGTGATACAATAAACTGTCAGCAGGATTTTCATATGATCTTCAGTCAGCTTGTGAACAACATCATGGATTGGAATGAAACGTTTTTGTCTACGTGAGTAGTGTTTCTTCCTGTAAGTAAATAAAGCTCTTTCGCCCCAATAGCTTTGTAATGATGCATCAAGAGAACAAGAACATCTGTGTCAGGTGAAAGTACAACAATGCAGGTTCCTCCTATATCTGCTGCATATCTTGCATGTAGTATCATCAGTGTGTCAGCTTCTTCTTGATTTGATTGAAGAACCTTAATTTCTCGGCAACCATCTGTTGTATTTTGAAGGCACTCTGTGTCTGCTCCGCCATTAAAAAAGATCTTTTCATGCGTTTTCAGATTTGAGTTTTCATTTAGAAAGCCGGTGTAATATTGTGTTAAACTTGCTTTGTTTGCTGATGAACTTAAAAACTTCTTTCAGTCTGTGGGAATTTTCAAATTTCTGTGAACATGCACCTTGTAAGATGACTCATAGTCTCCTCTACGTCGTCTGGTTTCTCCTTTTAGGCTATTTTCACTATATGTGTCAAAAATGATATGGAAAGCAAACTAATATCGAATATAATAGGAGCATGTTCCTGGCCGAGGGCATTCATGACTTCCTTAGAATGAACTAGTGTTGTATAGACTGTGCTGTACTCTGTAGGTTTGACCATAATGATTGGGTTGTAAGCAATGTTTGAAACATTTTGGGGTTGTTCATCGTTGATGTAACTATGGAAAATATTTCAGTTTGGAAGTAACGGTATTCTTTCTTCTGCAAGATCATCGCAAAATAGGGCTGTTCTTCCTATTGAGTAGAGTAGCTCCTTTGCTCGAGCGATTCTGACAGCTGATGGGATTGGATGATCTAGTAGCTCATCTATTGTCACAGGGGGTAGAAACTTTGGTGAAGGCCTTTTGGCAGGTTTTCTGTAAGAAATGATGCTGCACAGTCCACCACCAGGTAACGAATTGGCATTGAATGTTCTACTGTCTGATTTAGTGAGTCTTGGTACAGGAAAGTCTGCAGTTTTGTTGGACATTAGAAGGCTTGTCATGGCATGAGTGCTTTGTTTTCCATCTACGGTCCTTTCATTGTGATCCCAGTTGTCAGCAACTGCAACGACAAGTTCGCAACCTTGGCTTCGATGAGCTATAGGACTTGGGACAATTCCGCCTGATGGTGTAACTATTTGGCTATTCATCCCATGTTCTGCAGCAGATGTCAGGAACCTACGTAGCTCTGGAAAGGAGATGGAATATCATAAGTTAAACATGTCTTCAATGAGATGTCTACTTCCGAAATCATTATAAAGATGAACAGCAAGTCCGAGGTGTTTTTGTGAAGGAACTGATGTACAAAGGGTTGTAATGTTACTTGCAATAGCAAGACATTTTGCATTTAGAATGTGCTCTGTATCACCAGCTTCTTGAAATGCATTTTCATTTGTCAATCAATACACAGCTTGAAGAAGAAGTGGGTCAAGAAAGTCTTTTTTGAGCATTAAGTGTCATCTCATCAGGAGAATAATATTGATTTTCAAGCTTCTTAACAGATGAAGATATATGTTTTCTCAATATTCCTAAAGCTCTATGTACAATTGAGCTGTCGGTTTCATCTTCGATATCATATAATACCTTATTGTCAGCCTTGGCTAGTTCTTCAAAGTTGTTTGCTTCCCTAAATGCATCCAGGAGTGTTTTTTGTCGAATCACACAAAATATCTGTTTTTCCCCTCTTATGAATAAATGATATTTAGGGCCAAATTCCACTCAAAAGTTTTTTTAAGGTAAGATGTTTTGTAATGTTCAGCTTCATGGCATCCCTGATCAACACAGAGCTGTATATTTGTCATAAAGTGGTTTATTTCACAACTTTTTTTCAACAATGACTATGTGTTCAAATTCATCTTTCAAAGTTGGCAGCTATCTTGTAAGTGATATTGTATTTGTCACATTTTTCAATGTTTAAATCAGCAGTAATAACTCGCAAGACAACCCTTTTTGCGGTGGTATTTAGCATTAATAGCAACAAGATCACCATTTGGAAGACTTAAACGACGATTAATAACGCGCGCATCATGACGTTTATATGCAAAATCTAAGACCTTTGAGTATATTGTTTTATGATCTATTAAATTAGATTGTTCAACAAATGACAAACTTCTAGAATAACCTTTTGAATTACTGTCCCTTTTTGGATCACATTTTTCTCCACATATAAAAAATTGCTGTTCCCAGTTGAAATTTTCTGAAGAAAACCTTGTTCTTCAAGGAGTTGTTTGCTTATTGGGATCCTCCATCATTGATTTACACGGACTGGTCTGCTGTTGCACCCGTCACAGCTGGAAGATTAAGGTTTAACCCATTTATGTCTAGTGGACTCTCCCACCCTTCAAAAATGGATAAATTTATTTCCAAAATTAGGGATATCTAGTATATTTATTTCTATATTTAGAATATTTCTTACAAAAATTCCTTTAAGCAAACAGCGAAGACCCTGATAAGACGCCGCTTCATGAGGCGTCTCATCAGGGTCTACGCTGTTTGCCAAGGCCTTTTTTCTAGACGCTAGGCATAAATGGGTTAAGAATGTTTTCTCTAGGAAAGTGTCTTGCAATGGTTTGCATCATCACCATCATCATTATCAGTATTATTTTATTACTGCAGTGATTGGCCCTTCTTCCAATGGTAGGCAGTAATCAAATACAACCCATGTATGCACACAAATATTAGTTGTAATTATTTAAGTATTAATCTTGTTAAGTTGGTTGCCCTTAACTGGTATACCTCTACACAAGTTCCACTGCCTGCATACAGTTCTCTATTTGCATCAATTCGAAGTATCAGGGCTAGACATTAAAGGTAGTCCGACTGTCCGGGACAACCAAAGTGTTAGTCCGGACAAGTTAATAAAGAATTTGCTTGTCCGACGGGACAAGTGGTTGTTATAATTTAATAACTTAGAACAAATGCCTTTAAATCCGTTATTTCTGTGGAGTAACCACCCTTTATTTTTAAATATATATTTTGTTTATGTTTAAACGACAAAGCACGAGATATTCCGATAGTTCCATGGGATACTACGCCGCACTGTTTACAAGGGAAGCAACTCTTAACATTTTTCTTTGCCAAGATAACAATATTATTCTCCCTTATAATGAATATGCATTTTACGACACCGGTACACATTGATCTTTAAGACAATTAAAGTAGTATGGTGGCAAAACACAAGTTTTTGTCAGTTATTTTGGCTTTGTATAATGTTTAAAAAATCAATAATATCCAGTTTTCCTGTTATCTAGTCAGTTCTTTTTGTATTCAAATTGCCTAAAATTATGTTAACATGTATTTTGAATGATTTAAGTCTTTATGATTTGAGCTTTTTGTATTATTAAATTACTTTGTAAAGAACTGAGCAAAATAAGATATAATGGTCAGGACAAGTTGCTTTCTGGTCAGGACAAGTGAAGTTTAGGTCTTCTTGTCCGACTGGACAAGTGGCTCCAAAAGTTAATGTCGAGCCCTGAGTATGATTTAACGCTTTGTGTTGAGGTGGTCCTCAAACAAATTTTCACACACTTAAACATGCAGCAAACCAAATGTTAAATCATAAGGTTAAATTTTGACAAATTATGTTAATTTCATCGTTTACACATCTTATGTTTGTAAAAAGATGTATTGTTTTTATAAAAGTCAATTTTGAGTAAATGTGCATGCATTGTAAACAATATTTTTTATTAACTAATGTCAAACATTAACATTATGTTGAATGATATCTTAGAGCCAATAACTATACTTTTAAATAGCCCACACATACCTTTTGTCAACATCAAAAAAGCTAATTAAGATCCATCTTTAGATGTTTTTCTCAAAATGTGAACTGAAAAAAAGAAAAATTATAATAAATCAAAATTAAAGTTTAATAACGTGTATTTACTAATATCCGGTTATTTGTATCAATCCGGATACTACTCTCCGGATACTACTCAAGTAAAAAAAAACAGAGATAGGGAGTACCATAAGGTAATTATTTTATAATTTCCCATTCATACACATTGAAAAAACACAATTACTTTCATATTTAATTACTTGTATAAACAAAAAAGATAACATTACTAGTCTTTTTATGCCTGGAAATAGATTGGAGGCTCTGACCCTCAAACATTTAGCCTACGTTTTTATTCTTAATTCCAAGTAGACTCTACATTTCTTTCTTAAAACGTGTTGCATATATATATACATACCTTTTGTATGACATATTTTCCAAAATTTGTTTTTGTTCCATCTTCTGCAGACAGAACTTCAATGTCATGTCTAAATAATAACAAAGGGAAGCTATCACACACTTACTGTCTGAGGTAAAAAACAGTTATGTTTGAACTTAGTCCACGCAAACAAAATAGTTTGCAATTGTGTTTTGTTTAAATTTAAATACTTCTCATCATTTTATAAGATTTCATCATTAATGACATAAAATTTAAACAAAGCAAAGCAAAAAACATGCTTGTGTTATTAATAACTAGTCTTTTAGTACGGGGGTATTCAATACATGTTAATCTCTTGTCTAACAGAGCTTACTGGTAAAAGCTACTATTTAAAAGTAAATTTTAGAAATTGAAACCTAATTATATCTACAATGTTAATATTATTACATTATTTTCTCTATAATGTAATTATATATCAGAGTAATTTATTTCATTGTCTCGCTTGCGTGATCTTATTCAATTATTTGACAAATTAGGGGCGGAACTTGGGGTTGAACGAGATCCTGATGTAAATGCATACTTTACATTTTTAAAAGGATTATTTGAAAATAAAGTTAAATAATTGAACCAATCATAATTTAAACTGTGTTTTTCTCAATATATTTTATTATATATCGGGATATAATAAAAAAACAGCACCCGCATGAGTGTTTTTGTTCATTTATTTCAAATAAATGGTTTACAAATATGTATTACAAGCATTTTACTGCTGTTTTCACTGAAAACGTCTATTTTAATTTATAATGTTATGTATTATGGAATAAAATATAGAAATTGTCATGAAAATATGCTAAATATAGCCAACTATTCAACTTAAGGTGTGTTTTTGGTTTCCATGGTAACTCCAACACTTACAGAAAAAAGAATACCCATTACAATAAATTTCAGACTTAGACCTACATTTTGATTTATAAAACTTGCTGTTGGCTTTCATAGACTTATCTGGTCCCATATTTAGGGTATCTTGCTACACTTTTATTAACTCGTGGCCACGAGTTAGCTATGTTGTGGCTACGAGATAGAAAAAAGGAGTGCAAAACTAAATAAAAGAGGAGTGCAATTAAAAAAAGAGCGGTGCAGTAAATAAAGGAAGGGTGCATTAAACAAAAGAGGAGAGAATTTCGAGATCTCGAGATCCCGACTTAGCTAACATAACATACTACTATTAGTACTACTATTACTACAACTACTACTTCTGCTGTTGTTGTTGCTGCTACTACTACTACTACTACAACTACTTCTACTACTACTTCTACTACTACTACTACTACTACTACTACTACTACTACTACTACTACTACTACTACTACTACTACTACTACTTCTACTACTACTACTACTACCACTACTACTACTACAACTACTACTACTACTACTACTACAACTACTACTGCTACTACTACTACTACTACTAATACTACTACTACCACTACTACTAATACTATTACTACTATCGCTACTGCTGTTACTGCCTCTCCTCCTCCTCCTATTACCACTACTGCTTCTGCTGCTGTTGCTAGTAGTAATAGTAGTATTCGTCGTCGTCGTCGTAGTAGTCGTAGTCGTCGTTGTCCGTCGCTCGTCGTCCGGTCGTACGTCGGTAGTCGGTCGTAGGTCGGTCGTCCATCGGTCGTCCTTCGGTCGTCCATCGTCCGGCCTCCGGTCGTACTCTGTCGGTCGTCCATCCGTCGGTCGTCCAAGCGTCGGTCGGACGTCGGTCGTCCATCGGTCGTCCGTTGGTCGTCCGTCGGTCGTCCATCCGGCGTCGTCTGTCGGTCGTCAGTCAGTCGTCCTACGTACAAACATCGGTCGTCCATCAGTCGTTCCTCGGTCGTCCCTTGGTCGTCCGTCGTCGTCGTCGTCAAAGTGGTAGTCGAAGTAGTTGTAGTAGTAGTAGTAAAAGTAGTAGTAGTAGTAGTTGTAGTAGTAGTAGTAGTAGTTGTAGAAGTAGAAGTAGTAGTAGTAGTAGTCGTTGTAGTAGTAGTAGAAGTAGTAGTAGTAGAAGAAGTAGTAGTAGTAGTAGTAGTAGTAGTAGTAGTAGTAGTAGAAGTTGTAGTAGAAGTAGTATTAGTAGTAGCAGTTGTAGTAGTAGTAGTAGTAGTAGTAGTAGTAGTAGTAGTAGTAGTAGTAGTATCAGTAGTAGTAGTAGTAGTAGAAGTAGCAGCAACAACAGCAACAACAACAACAGCAGTAGTAGTAGTAGTAGTAATAGTAGTACTAATAGTAGTATGTTATGTTATATCAGAGCCTTGCTTTTAGGACGTTTTCATTGGCTGATTAATTTGAGGGAACAAGATAGTATTTGATTAGCTGACTAACTCGTAGTCACGACTTAGCTAAGTCAGGATCTCGAGATCTAGAAATTCTCTCCTCTTTTGTTTAATGCACCCTTCCTTTATTTACTGCACCGCCATTTTTTTAATTGCACTCCTCTTTTTTCAGTTTTGCACTCCTTTTTTTCTATCTCGTGGCCACAACATATCTAACTCGTGGCCACGAGTTACTAAGTCGTGGCCACGAGATAGAAAAAAGAGGAGTGCAGTTTAAAAAAGAGCAGTGAATGTCACCTCTATGCCACCGTATAAAACCTACAGTTATCACTTTATTTTTATGATTATTATTCACGTCTTCCAAATACGTGGTTTGTTTGGACCAACTATCGTGTGAATATGTAAGATACGTCATAATGGTCATGGAATGACTACTCGCATTATTGTGTCCAAACAATAAATTAAAACATATTAAAATTTACGATTATTACTAGCTGCTATTATTATTTACTTGACTATTCAGACAACTATATTAATACAGAATATACATCGGCATTATATTCGTTACCATTAGTAAATCTTGTTCGAACATTGTTTTATCTTAAAGCAGTTCTATGCCATCATACACTGTATTTATTTTGGTCAAAGTTCAATAATTATAACATCTTATAATCGCTTTTTTCATTTTGTGTCAATAGATATTATACAAGTTATTGAAAAGCCCCACTAAGTATCGCATGATAAATTAAAAAATATTTATTTTAATATGTAGTTAACACGTTTATAAACTGCGCATAATAGTTTAACAATGGAGTGGCTGACGAAACAATAGCTTCGAGTTCCAACAGACCGCATTCAATGGCTTCTCATATTACGCGGCTCTAAACCGGCATTTACCCGTTGCTCTGCATTAGATATTTGTAGGCGTCGGGTAAACATCAAATTGTGTAATTGATTGAGGACTAGATGCGCGCAGGTAGGTTTCCTTACATAATTAATCATTCTACTCAATTTCTCAATATAACCTGTTTTCTATTAGAATTATTATAGTTGTTGTAAGTGTTATACCGGTTAAGCCTTATTACTGATTATACACCTTTCTCAGTACATAACGTTTGAAATGTTTTTATGAATTTTTATGCTTATAAATAAACACTACATAGATAGTTATTTAGAAACAAGAGAGTGATATCCTTAATTTATAACCTCAATACCATTCACGTACAGGTTACACGCTTTTTAAAACTTAACTGGCTGGAATCATAATTTACTAAAACAGTGTCAACAAGATGGGTTTTAATTCATATGCTTGCTCTAAGGTGCATACTGTGCAGTTCAATGGAGAGAGTTTTGTATCTAACATGTGCGTTGCACGCACGTTCCCTTACTGAATGATTCATGGTTTAAAGATACCGACCTCGTCTTGTTCGTTGACTCATTACTATTAAAGACTTTTATGGCATTTACGTTGTCCATATAGTTGCGTTTTTTTATGTACTCGTACTTTCCTTTCGTCTTTTCGTGCGCTAGTCCCCCTTGCTTCATGTGCATTATGTAACTCAAAATATAAAAAGGGTATTCAACAGAAAAAGACACATAATGATAGAATACAAATAATAAGATCCCTAACTATATCTCCAAGATTCACAAACTCTCTCTTCAGGATTTCCATTATCATTACCATGTAGTATATGTCTTTTGCGGAGTATAGCTCTAAAATTATTGAAGATCATTAAGTAAAGTTGTACATTGATGTAGATGAAATTATAGAGTAAACGAACCGCAACTCTCTAATTAATACTTCCCTTCGATAAGTTGTGTATGGTAAGTGACTTGTTTGGAGCAGGATTCTGTGTGTAGTGAATGTATTTAAATGATCAGCCGAATAAAGCTTTAGAGAAAATGCCGAGGACCATACATCTCTCTCTCTCGTTTTAACAGAAATATTATAAAAATATATGTTCATATTTTTGCTGTTTTGAGCAGTTTTCTATAATAAAATTACGTGTACTTGTAAATAAACACATCTGACAACAAAACAATTTTCTTCCTATTCCATGCTTACTTTTGATAAATTCAACATATCTTTAGTGTCTGTCTTTTTGCGATTTTTTGGGGGTCATTGACCGCATACTTGAGGCAATACATTTGTGGATACCGGGTATGTGAAATGCGTAATTAAATAGTCGCGTATGTTCATTCCCAAGTTTTAACACTAGTACGTCTAAGTACATGCTCTGTATAAGATTATATGACGACCTATACAAACACATGTTATTTAATGAAAACTAAAACTATTTTGCTTTACTTATTGAACAATATACTATATGCAATTTCTGTCTTAAGGTTGCATTCGTTTAAATCATTGTGTATTGCTCCGTGTTCAAATATGTTACTGCCTGTTTGTTAATAATTTACTTTATCTTCTCATATTAAAAGAAAGTTGTTACCACAGTCATTTATGTTGTAGTTATTTCTTTTTACCTATCGGTGTATGCAACAGTTTTTGTGCATTTTGTCTGGGACTGATCACAGATAAACGTTAAATCTGAGTTTATATATAGTACTCATTAACCCTGTTTTCTAACAGTTTACTTTTAGACGATATGCATTTTGATATACTGACATGCTATATTTGTTTTATTTTAAATTTCGAAAGAAGAAATTTGAATCTTCTAATCAACACCAGGCTTAAAGATTCAGGGTCTAAAATAAAGTAATGGTTATTAAGACAGCTCAGATATTGTGATGTGTTATAACGGGATGTAATCGAAATGGATTAAGGTGACTGATACTGTATGCACCTTATACTGAATGAAAACAATAACATATCTGTGCTATTTTGTTTATCTTTCGTTTACCCGTTTGTGTGTGTGTGTTTAGTAATATTTAATTCCATGCCTTCAGCCATTAACTTTCAATCATGAACTATATGACTGTATTTAGTTGGTTCTGTGACAAAGGTATATATAAACAAATATTATTCATTTTGAAACAGAAAGTTAAGTTAATTATGCTACTACATATGAAATAGCATGACTTAATGCAATATTAATTCTAAAATTTGAATAATTCACCTACAGTTGCACAACTTACTTTTATCTAAGAAATCAGGTCATGCCGACAACCTTGAAGAAGGACGTGGTTATATTTATAAAATACTTAAAAACCGTTGATTATACAGTTCATCCGACATTAAAACGTTATTTGATGTCGAGTAGAGATTTGAAGACAGGTTTTTATTATTGTTTTTTCATATAAATTCCACGAATTCAGTACCAATATCAGTTAAATGAAATTACAGCATGTAATCTTGCTAGATTGCTAGGTTGACTAAGTTTGGATTATGATAACACATGAAGACGCTTTTATTTATTTTCTTAATAGTGTCTGTACGGCAGTGAATTGTATTGCATGCATCTAATGATATTATGATAATGACGTGGCACAACGGGAATTTACGGACGGATGCAGAACACATTGGTGTGTTTAATGCATAATATAGTTTCGTCATAAGGAGCGAACTACGTAATTGCAATATAAATGAGTCAGAAGAAAACTTTGAGCGTTTTCCCGCGATGTATATTTATAACAATAGTGCTCTAATTATAGTAACATTATGGAATTCCCCCACGGAACAAAACGTACATATTTGGCGCAATCAGGTGTACAGAAGTTTAATCGATTGATTGCGTCGTAATCCTTTGATTTTTCGGATCAGATATCCTTTAACAACTTTTACCCTTCATAAATAAAGCTAAATCGTTTATCGATAATATAATCAACCAATCGATTAATGAACAAACTGAATTGAACAAAAGAACGAACGAACGTAGAAATCAATAAACAAATCAATCGACATGTTAAATAGAAGTTGGTTTTGATATATATGTGTTGAATTATTATACGGTCCATCCAGTTGGAAATACTTGCTAAGTAGTGTGTAGAGTGAAGTATTATGAGCACTTATTCTGCCGTGCTGGCATAGCTAGCTTTTATAGAGGTAGTGTTTTAACCTTGGAACCAGGAGGGCCCTGATTCAACTCCATTTTTATACGCCCGTTTTAAAAAAAAACGGGACGTATTATATTTTTACCTTGGCGGCGGGCGGGCGGGCTGCGGGAAGCGTCCACAGCAGTGTCCGCTCTCTAATTCAAATAGTTTTTATCCGATCTTCACCAAACTTTATCAGAAGTTGTATCTAGACAATATCTAGGTCAAGTTCGAATATGGGTCATGCCGAGTCAAAAACTAGGTCACAGGGTCACTTAGTGCATTTCAAGCATTTAGCATGGTGTCCGCTCTTTAATTGAAATAGTTTTCATCTGACCTTCACCAAACTTGGTCAGAAGATGTATCTGGACAATATCTAGGTCAAGTTCAAATATGGGTCATGCCGGGTCAAAAACTAGGTCATGGGGTCACTTAGTGCATTAAGCATGGTGTCCGCTCTCTAATAGAAGTAGCTTTCACCCGAAAATCCCCAAACTTGGTCAGAAGTTGTATCTAGACAATATTTAGGTCAAGTTCGAATATGGATCATGATTGGTCAAAAACTAGGTCACAGGGTCACTTAAACCATTTCAAGTATTAAGCATGGTGTCCGCTCTCTAATTGAAGTAGTTTTCATCCGATCTACACCAAATTTGGTCAGAAGTTGTGTCTAGATGATATGTAGGTCAAGTTCAAATATGGGTCATGGTAAAGTTATCACGTTGTCCAAAGCCTTAAAATTGGCGTATCTTGTGATAGTTTGGCACTCTTGTTTCTGGCTGAGTTACACGAGGATATCTAAATACTGTTTTCGATGGTTAAAAAAGTAATATAATTAGAATAAGAAAAAAATGTATCGAACGTTTTCTTTAAAAAATATATAGATTTGAGCTCACCTTAATAACTTCAATAACTATAGGTACAATTGTACATTGAAGCGTTTCGTCGTCTGTTTGTTTAAATCATCGTTAAAGCACAATGGTTCATCCTTTATATCATTGTGTCCTTTTTTACAAATAGCAACCCAAACGTTTTCTTAAAAATCGGTTGATCTAAAACCAGCATGGCTTTCGGAGCGTCTCAAATTCAAAAGTAATATTTTATGACATCAATTATGCAATTCTCGACGATATAATCGGACTTTCATTAATACTTGAATTGATGAGGCAGGGCTCAAATGAATACAGGCATTCACTTTACAGTAATGAAAATATAACCTTTATTTTGTTTTCTTATAAATCAATATGTATATATGTTATACATGATAAAACTGTATGGCTGACGGATTTGTTGTAATTCCAGCTTATGTGCAATATACATGATTTGTTGTCTTCTAGATGACGAATAAAACGGCCATTTACTCGAAGTCATTGCTGAACAGATACATCTTTTAGATAAGGATATTAATGTTGTGTTTATGAATATTCAACAACTTACTCCTGATTGAGTAGTGCGTGTTATTTAAGCAGGATGGCCGCAAACACCAATTTGTTCACCGACAAGGAGACCAGTAAAAACGAGCGGGAATGATCCCCATTTCCACAAATCACAGAAACCACAGCCATGCAAAACATGTGATAAGGTAAAACAGAATATCATATTACAGCACAGATACAGTGGGCCGTCCTGGCGGAACACTCATGCGGAAAACTGGACTATTGGGAAATAGGCAAATGTTTCCTCCCTCCGGACGGATATAGCAGCGTGTTATGCGTCCAGGAATCAGACTTTAATGGTGTGATAAGCATCATGTTAAATTGCCTACATTTCCAGACATGTCTCTCTTCTGCATGTCTTTCACCTCCACCGCCTGATAATCAGTGTCCACTAGAAAAGGCAATACAATACCAAAGCAAGGGTTAAGTGCATATACAGTATCGGTTTCGTTTATTTTCGAAAAATAAAGAGTCATTTACTAAAGCTGTCGCATATTTCAATATTAATTAACAATATGTTAATATTTTTATTGTAAACTTTTCTAAACACTACATAAGCGCGTATATTGCCATTAATTTTGAAACTGGATAAACATCCCACTTGTTAATTCACAATGATGCGTTGTTTTTCTTAGGTCCGTCAGATCGGTCGAGATATACGTCACACAGCCCACTGGAAGATTTCAAATGCTGACCTGCAGGACTATTTCCAGACACTATCCACACTACTGGCTGACCCAAAATACTTACGACATGATCCCTAAGCTCGAGACTTAGTGATGTAAGTCTAAGGGACCCGTTTACGCATTTTAACATTCTAAACAGTGTGTGGGTTATTTATAAACTGAAAACAAGTTATCATTATTACATACTAGTATAATTGCACAACAATAAAACAAAGTCAACATAAACGTTCTATGAAATAAGGTTGTTTCTCCATATAGTGTGTCCGTTCAACATTGCACTTGTCCGTCGTGCATACGTATAACCAACCCGAAGTTTTTCCTCTTGAGCTGATGGGGTTGCTTGAATATATCGTTACAGAAGAAATTCCGGGACTTTGTTTGACCGACTGATGGACTCTTATCTGTAAATCTACAATAGAGTATATACAACCCAAAATGTTTCTATTCTGGTTCTCTTGTATTACTGGTAGATTTTGCTCAGACTGTCAAAGTCGAAAGCTCTTGATGAGTCAGTAATATTTAAGACAGGAATATAGCTGCAACACATTGCGTGATTATGACTAATTTGACAAATGTGCGGACGCGAGGTGAATTATGCACACGAGCAACATTTTCACTACCGAAATTAGTGTGTTCGGCCCAGAACAAACGCTTTTCTATGAGAAAACATTAGCAGAAAGGCAACTACAATTCAATAAAATACTATAATTAAGCGAAACGTATGCATACATTAAAGCATTATTTTACAATTACATTACGGAGCGTCATACCAGTACAATGACAATGAGTCGTATTTATGATGTATTTTTTTATATATTGCAATCAAGCAAATCTCGCGAATTCGAGACATAAATCGTACATGGGCATCAATTATTCAACAATTAAATTAAATTTAATTTAAATAAATTTATTTTAATGTAAGATCGTATTTTCATTTAATTTAAGTCATAAAGCGATATTGATACGTGTGGCTTCTAAACTCGTGAAAAATATAAATGACCACTCATGAAATAATACAATCTCGCACGGAAATAAACAATCATCAACCAAGCAGCATTCTGTGCAATAAAATTGGGTATATGTAATACTTGTTTCGGCAAAAACAACAAAACAACATTTTGGAGTTGCATGCAGTTGCAGAATTATCGTACGTCCATCAAAGAGGTAGGCGAGCTGTTAAAGGAGGCATATCAAACGCTCAAAGATGCTAAAAAAACGGTCGAGCGTTTTTCTGAGGAGGCAGAAAGTACATTGGCTAAAGTTCTTGGTGAAACGATTATGCATGGGGAGCAACGCCTTAAAAAGAAGACTCAGATTGGGGAACAACGTATTAAAAGTCAGACACATGCTGGGCAACAGCGCTTAAAAAGCAAGACAAAACTTGGGGAACAATGCCTTAAAATCAATTTACACTGCGGAGAAGAACGCATTGAAATCAAAACACATTTAGGAGAAGAATGCATTGAAAGCAAGGTTCGAACACGGGTTTGTTCTGCACACAGGTTCGTCTCAATATAAGTAATTGTCTATATGTAAGTACACATTATCATTTTAAAAACAAAAACGAGTCAATCTTGTATTCAAAATCGGACAGATAATCCTAATTTCATGCATAGTTAATCCCATTAAAGTTGATTGAGTCGCACCGTTCACATGTTCGTCAGCATAATGTTCTTGTTAGGGGTTTGTGTTTGCATAAAATAAACAAGTATGAGTAAAATAATGTATTATGTTACTATTTTACTAAACGGACTTATAACTCTTTCCTGCAAGCAAGCGGAAATATAACCATTTAAAGTTTAATTCTTGTTTAGCAAAAAAAAACAACTTAATATCTGCACATATTATTATGATAGTATTAGTTGAAATTGCAATTAAAACTTCTCCCGTATAATTATGTGGTAACTTTGTTCGATCGTTTGATAATTATGTACACTTTATGATAAATTAGACAGCATAATACTACTCTAGTGTGTTATGTAATCGCACATAAAGTCCGAACATTCTATATAACTTTTTGTTCATACGTTCAGTCTGTGCTGCTCAAAGGTTTGTAGACACTTGCTACTTGCGGTTAAGGTTTGCGAGCATCAACTCAAAATCTATTCGTATACCACATGTATTCAGTTGGAACTTAACCCGCTTATTCGTAGTTGTTATGTTTGGTATCTGTAAATTAAGCAGAGTTATGTCTCATTTGCGTTCTAAAAACGCCAGATTAACGTGCATGTGCACGAAACAATTAAAGCGAAGGTTTACGAACAACAATTTATAATCCCTGTATTTACAACACATATGTAATTGAATATACAAGTCATACTAATAAATGCTTATAAGTTGGATTGGCGATTTGGCAGAGGTATTCCTCTTCTTATACTTCAAAATTCAATATAATAAATATTAGTGCAAGTACATATTGAAGGGACTACAACGGATAACCACTTTGAATCTTATGTTTACGAACTATATCCATTTAAAACTGAATACATTTTGGAGTTTTAACATCAATATAAAGAAGTGAAACTCCAGCTGCTGGAGCAGTATTGAATTTTCATTAAAACAATCAGTTGGTCCTTTATTTAAGGCAAGTGACCGATTGCCCAAACAGTACAAAACAGCACAATACAGCACAATACAAACCAACATTAACACGAAATTTGAATAAAGCTGGGGTCACCGCCTTGGAACGGTCAATGCAAAGCATTGGGGCATTAAACCTGGTTATAGAGCGCTCAACCTCACACTTGGCCCAGCATTATTCATAATACATTGAAGTGTAAATAAAATTTAACGTCATAGCATTGTAACTCAAATTAAACAATAATAAAAGGGAATTAAAACGCATTCAATTTAATTACTATTTAATTACTCAATTGCATTGAAGATACAAGAGTAACAGAGTTACAACTTTTTGACGAACGATCAAATAAAACAGCATTTTATCATGGCGGATATCTCCTAATTTAATTTGACTTTGATTGTGTTAATAATCTTGTTGTAGATAAGAATGTCAAGTTAAGGCCTGGGTGCATGCAACTCCTCTATATCTTAGTAAATATTATATAAATTCAATTTTCATCCGCCCCCTTTCTTCAAGGTAACTAACCTATGCTCATAATCTGATCTAGAACTGATCAGACTAATGTATATTCTGTACAAAGTAAATTCAAACAAAGGTTTATGTTTATCTACTACAGGGGGGCATTAATTTTAATGTCACATGGCTTTGTAACTACTGAAGACATTCACCTCAAATAGGAACAGAAAAACGCGCCTTATTTTGATAGCTCATCTTGTTCTTTCTTTATATCACAACACTGTTTGACAATTAAATGCCTCATTTTTATGCCCCGGACCGAAAGATCGGGGGTATATTGTTTTGGCCTGTCTGTCTGTCTGTCATTCATTAATTCATTCATTCATTCATTGTATGTGTGTGTCGTAAAACTTAACCTTGGTTAAATTTTGATTACTTTTGCAATATTGAAGATAGCAACTTCATATTTGGCATGCATGTGTATCTCACGGAGTTGCACATTTTGAGTGGTGAAAAGTCAAGGTCAAGGTCATCCTTCAAGGTCAAACGTCAAATATCTTTGTATTGTTCATTCCTAAAACTTTAACCTTCGTTGAAGTTTGGTCATAAATTTTTAAATATTGAAGATAGCAACTTGATATTTTGCATGCATGTGTATCTCATGGAGCTGAACATTTTGAGTGGTAAAAGGTCAAATATCAAATTAATGGCTTCAAAGCGGCGCAATAGGGGGCATTGTGTTTCTGACAAACACATCTCTTGTTTTGTTCTATTTACATCATGTGAATACAAAGAAAGAAATGTATAACTACTTTTCCTGTGTTAATATGGTAATGGTCGAAACAAAACAATAGCCATATAATAGATTTAACTTTAACTTTACCGCGTCTCTTCTATTGATACATTCATTATTTGTATGACGGAGACAAATGCGACCGTAACTGTGCATCGATAAACATGTGTTCTGAAAGATGTTGCTATCAAAAGTAAACACTTCGTGACGTTGTATTTTTTTATAATTATCGTTGCATTCATACAATATAGAACAAGTTAAACTCACATCATGATAAATAACGCAAAATGTTACGTTCATATTTTTTAATTTTTACGCACTAAAGAGAAAATATCGAATACCTGTGGTTAATTTGAGATTTTAGTAAACGGATAATAAATGAAGATGCCTATAAGCAGGTTATACACTCTTTTACTTCAGACTTAATGCAAAAAAATAAGACTTTGAAAGTTTTTCCTTGCCAATTTGATCAGGGTAAATGCTCGATAATGTTTTATGTGTTTGTTGGCTAATTGAGGGACACGCCCAAATGTACTCATATGAACTCTGATTCCTGTTTTTTATGTATTTTTTAAAGTTTTACATGTCCGCAGTGTAAAGAGCTTTAACATTACATATTGGGTCGCATGCAGTGTATCATAAGCATCATATACACATACAATTTATTATTTGTACTTTTTACAATTTGTCTTAAATCATGCAAAAAAAACACACACAAGCAAAATCAGTTTAAGCAACAAAGACATATATATAAAGGCACTTGACTGAAGGTCGGACCATTTTTGCTTAATTGACAATTTCGGGAGGAAGAATGACTTTAATGTTCAAGTAACATTCTCGTATTTGATAGAAAGCTTAAAAGCGCACTTTACTTTTATTTATTAAAGGACTTTATGTTTTATCATTACAGACTTTCGACGACGTTTGGTAGAACATTACAACAATTCTAGCAATGTGCCTCTTTCAATATTGGATCAGAGTCTTGATAAACGTATTACAGATATATATGCGACACCAAAATTAAAACGAATTGAAATAGTAAAGATGGAACAAGCGTCAAAAAGGAGCAAATACGGAAAAACAAAGAACTATTTTACACATATAAGTCCAATCGACGTATTTACGTACAAGGCGAGCCCGGCAGCGGCAAGTCTACGTTTACAGCTAAGTTATTACATGATTGGTCCGACGGAAATCAACCTTCATCGGCAGCTCCCTCTAAAAATCCAATGTTTGATGACGTGTTAACCATACGCAAGTTTAAGTTCATTTTGTTCGTGTCGTTAAGAGATTCGAGGGGTGATACTGACGTAATGCATATGATAATGAAACAATTGATTGATACCATGTATTCGGAACAGAAAAGTAATGTTATGTACATGCTTTTATACCAAATAATAGAGACGGAATCGTGCCTTGTAGTACGAGACGGTCTAGATGAATGGATGGCTCCTGACGGTAGTAACCTTGCTGAGCCCTCTATGGCGGGATTTCCAAATGACAATTGCGCCGTTCTTACAACTTCCCGCCCATGGAAACTGGCCGATGAACGCATCAAGAATTCCTAAATCGACAATCTCTTGGAGATCGAAGGAATTGAAAATCAAGATACATTTTGTGAAGGAATACTGCGCTGTATACTTCACAATAGCAAGGATCTTGAGACAACTGTGAATAACATAAGGAGGTTCATATCGAAACGTGAACTGGCGTCATTATCATATTCCCCGATGATGTACACACTTGTTATCTGCACTTGGGTCGACACGATGGAGGAAGAGGAACATTTGAACGGATCGTCAATGTGTTCGTTATGGGCTACTTTGCTCGAAAGCCTTTGTAAAAAAGCTAACGATAACACAAGCTTTTTTAACGACTTAAACCCGCCTCCGATGAAGTGTTTTTAAAAGCACAAGTTACCTGCAGCCGATTATTCAAAACGTAAATGCTATTTCAAATGCTGCTTTCCATCTATTATTTTCTCATGAACAGGAAACTTCTATTGTATTCAACGATCGCAAATTGTCAAACTTTATTTCGGAATCTGAAAAAGAGTTTGCTTTCAAAGCAGGAATAATATCAAAACGAAAAACTAAAACAGCTTCAAATGTGTCATTCTCATTTATTCACAAAGGCATGCATGAATATCTAACTGCTTATCATATCGCCCGAAATGCTCATTTGGTTGATGACGTAATTTCCGGATATCTTACCCGTCATAAGGATGCATATCTCGACATATCCCAAGTGTTCATATTCCTGTGTGGACTGAATATATCGGCTGCCAATACGCTATCTGGCATGGTGAATGAACATTGTTATGGAAAGATGCATACTGGTCGTTGCCGTTCGTTTCAAAGCATCGTAGAGGCAGGATACAGAGAAGCTGTATTGAACGAACAAACTGGCATTCTTCTCAGACTCAGTCACTTCAGAGTCGATAAGAAAAACTTAAGTGACGTTCACAGCATATTGGCGGATAACACGACCATTGCTCAGGTCTTGGAAGTAATGGTATACAAAGAAACTGATCCTGACATTCATACTTCACCTCGTGTTGAGTTTGATCTGTCATCTTGCCACAAACTGAAGTAATTGAAACTTCACGGAAGAGGCATAGTTTTAAAAGGTAATATAAAGTACAAATAATAAGTAGGTTTTTGATCAATTGTGAGTGATTGTTGCGAGGTTTTATTTTCCAAAATGTAAAATATGATAACAAGATTGTTTAGTATGTTGTATCATAACACTTAGCTTTATACAGTTTTAATAAATAGTCAATAAAGTCATTAAAGACATTATGAAGATGCGCTATAACATGCTCTAATCCGTCTTGTGAAAAAAACGCATCAAATAACTAACATCAAATAAATTTTCCTCAACTGGGTTCCTTATGCACAACTGTTTGCTGAACAATTATTTCTCTGAAACTATAGGTTAACTTTCCATACGCATCGTGTTTTTGAAACCGTAGAATATAAACACAGTGTGTTTCTACAGCTTAAGTGATCTGCACTTTCTAAAAGCTTATAGTGTCTTCTTAACAAACGCTTGTAAAATGTGTGTACTAGCAAGGATAAATATATCAATTTGCTGTTATTCACACTACATGCTAATTGTTATTTGATGCCGAATTTCTTTTGTCATTCAAAATTAGGTTTATTATATTTATGTTAATAAATATATAAGTAGATCCATAGGCCTTTGTATCGCCAGTGTTCCCCGCGTCTTGTGCCAAATAGGACTAAGTTATACAGTAATGTTGCTATATTAGCGGAATTGTCTGTATTGGGGATATACTAATGTTTAAAACGTAATTTTTAAGGTAAATTTATTTATAAATCGTTAATCAGATTTATTTCAGACGAACAGATATGATGGAACAGGTATCATTATAGAAACATTTTAATGTGCTTAAATAACTTCCATAATCATATAATGTTAAAATACTTCAGTGTTAGGTGTAAATCATCAATGGAACAGGTCATTTTATGAATGAGTTGTCATTGTATTTAAGCAAAAATTGACCTGCAAGGTAACTACTTCATAGCGTTGAAAATACTTGGTGATGGTGACGATGGTGACGATGATGATGGTGATGATGATGATTATGATGATGATGATGATGATGATTATGATGATGATAATGATGATGATGATGATGATGATGATGATGATGATGATGATGATGATGATGATGGTGGTGGTGATGATGATGAAGATGAAGATGATGACAATTTAATAGAATCGGAGCTGGAAACATTCTTAAACACTGCTTAACTACATCAGGCTCGAACAAATCTCAGCCTTGTATGTACTTAATTTGACCGTGTATACATGTTATGCATTAAAACAATACAGACGTTGAAATAACAAACTAAAACCAAACATTAGAGGAAGAAATATTTCACTTGATTACTCATACATGATTATGAATTTGAATTAGACCGAGATGTGGAACCAGTCAGAAATCTGTGCGAAACTTTAATCTGCAGTTCTGATTTTTTTCTTCTTTTATACATGTTATGCAATATAAGCACATTTGTGTTTGATATCGACACATAATTAACAGTATTAAATATTGCAATAAACAAGCAATCAGCCGTGTTTTGAACGTGCACCGAGTCTGTTTATGTTTCAACCACTAAGAATTACTTATAAGACCAGACACTGCATGCAATATTGTTCACACTACTTGAGAAGTTGTCTCCTTTTGCAATTATGATTCGTTTATACGGAAAGGAAAATTGGTTAAGGAATGCAATTCATAATTGGACAAAAATAATGTTCATAAACTATTGAGATAAACGTCGGAAACGAAAGATTGCGTTATCAGTAGAATATCTAGAAAATAAACATGCATGTTCCTACGGCACGCATATTAACGTTCCTAAATAAATGATATTGAACATTAAATCATAACTGTGAGCTACTAGCAAAAAGTCAGAGTAAAAAATTACATTTGTCTTCGAAGTTTCTGTTAACGTGATTTAAATGTCGATGATTGATAACCACGTTATTAGTTCATAACACGTACAAATAACATATTCAAATTCTCGTTGTATTGTTTTGTTAGGGATTTAATTTGTATTTGTTATATTATGTTTTTCATTTTGAACTGCAAACCGCATGTATAAATTAAAAAGCTAGTTGCACCGAATTGCACTTGATACGAGCATTTCTCACTAGCAATCGTATCACATCTGGAGACTGGAAGAATGTTACCTGTGATTGAACGTGATAACTACAATCATATAAGGGAGCTAACCCTTATGACGCGTTGATTTTACAACTGTTTTGGTTGACATTCTTTGATCATGAAATTAATTTGAAAAGTAACATGTGTTTCAGAATTTAATAGACTGATCAAGTGTTTGGGAGCATGTTTTAAGACAAATATACGGGAATGATAATTTGAATAGAAACATAAAAACATGCATACAATGACATGTAGGTTATACCAGGCCATGCAAATATTGCTGTCGAGTTTACGTTTTGTTGAAGTTAAGTATCTGAGCGTTTACGAATAGTTTAATACTTAAGAAAGAATCATTAAAAAAAGCTGTTGAACATGTCAAGTGAAAACGAACTACTTTAATACTATCAAATATATTGTATTTTGTTATTGAAATTTATTGAATGCAAATGTTTTACATTTAAGGAAATGAATACTGATGTGCGCCATTGTTAACCCTTTTTTATCGTAGTTCATATTTTCATTACAGTCATAAATGTAATTAAATGTTTACAGATTCTTCCAGTTTTGTTTCATCGGCACTTCCGGTGTGGATTGTTCTAAATACTGCTGATCCAGGCAAATGTTCAGATCATCATTTAGTACTGCCATGCATAAAACACATTGAACTGGACGCTGGTGTTAAATGTTCCTCTACCTCGCTACGTAGTCTGTTTAACACGCTGCTGACGCTCGATCATGAGGTGATGTGCAACCTTCAGGACTGCGAAATAACGTCGTGCGTAGAGGACAAAGTCAGAGGATCAAGTACAAACACACAAGCACACATAACGACAGGTGTAAACAATACATTACACATACGCGATTTTAATGACAATACCGGTCTGTGGAATGCTCTCCATGGTCTGAATATCAAGAATCTGTGTCTGAGTGACAAACATGAATCTGTGAATGTAAACCAAGCAGATTCGTTGTCAAAATTACTATCTTCGCTCACTCATCTGGACACGCTTAGTATTAAAGTTAATAATGACAGTCCCGGTCTGTGGGAGGCTCTTCATGGTCTTAATATAAAAGTCATGAGTCTCAGTGGTTTGTATGCATGTTTGAATTTGAATCATGTAGACTATTTGGCGCAGTCACTATCATCGCTCAAACATCTGGAAACGCTTAGTATTGATGTGTATGCTCATAGGCCAGGTCTGTTGAAGGGTATTCATGGTCTGAATATCAAGAGCCTGAAGCTAGGAGGTATGACCATGAATTATTAAGAGTCGTTGTCGAAGTCACTAGCATTGCTATAGCAACTGGAAACCCTTTCAATATATGTGAAAACATATATCGACATACAGCTACCTCAATCATTGAAGTATGTAAATATATTCTGTTTGGCATTGCTTCCATCCGACTTACGCGCACTTGTGGGCACACTGTCTGCATGTACTCGGACAGTTGAGAGTGAGCTGGAGTTCGGTTGTGCTTCTTTCGACGTTTCCACTTTTCAACCAATCCCACCAGCGGAACACATTGTCATCCAACAGGAACCGGAGACGCCGAAGAATATTTTAGTGAAACGATTCCGAATATTAGACAGGATACGTGCTTCCTATATTTTGGAGTTTTTTTCCCGAATCTGCCTGGTCTTTACGTATCAACGTTGGTGTCAATGAGGATAATCAAGCTTATGCATATGAAAGATTCATTTGTGGAATAAGTAATGAAATCATCAACCGAATTTCAGTGGGACTTCTGATTACTCCAGCCTCGAACTCAGGAATTATCAAAAGATGCGGTTGCAACACATGATGAAAACGTAAAGATTGTTTACTTTTTATGTGTGGAATACGGTGTGTAAATAAAAATTAAATATATCACTTGATGAGGTCTGATTTGTTAAACAATGCATTTATCGCAACATTATTTTGGCGAATGGCATTAAAATATATTTATAAATACAAGTCAGTTTTTCAAAAGTATTCAAATACCACACATTTATAAATTGTTTCTAGTTCGTGTTTTAATTACATATATCTATTTTAACACGATGAGACAATTTTTAAGAAATGTTTTAAAAATATGTATCGCAGCCCGTACTTATTAAGGAATAAGCAATACCTGAGATCATTCGTTGACTTTTGTTATCCCACCGCGTGTCGTGTTAGAATCCATTATATACGTATGAAGATGCATCTTGTAGACGGTGCTTGTCACTTTGATCGTAAAGTTTGACATAACAGTATTGTGAAAGTTTTGGCAAAAGCAGTGACCTGTTATGATGTAACAACACAAAGTTGCCTACCTAAAGTTTGTATTTTCATTTCAGACTAGTTTCCGGGATTAAAATAAGTCTATACTATTATGTTACACTATTTCGTTTCGTATTCTTGGTAAGAATGCCGATCTGCATTTTTGTAACGCATTGCCTATTTCCAAACACAAATGTTTGGTTTAACCACTTACTATGCATAGGTAGAACATTTAATATTTTAGGAATGTATTTTGTAAAATCCTGTATATATATTCTGCTGGTTCATGTGATTTCGAAACAGAAATGCTGATCGGTAGTCTCCGTAGAGTGCGGAGGAAATTCGGAAACGTCAGGTGTTTCCGGATCGTGCCTTTCCGTTGGCTAGGTGGCGCTCTGTTGGCCAGTTTGTATAGGCTTGCAAATAGGCAAGTTGGTCACTTCTATTGTGGATGCGACAAGATCTGAAGAAGAAGGAACAGTATAAAAAAAGGTCTGGAGCATTTGGGTAATTACGTTGGCTACAAGCTTCAAACGGTGCTGCCCGGGCTGCAGAGTACCTATTGTAGAGTTTCTACAGAGGGTTAGATTCGTTGAAAGCGCGGTGTTGGAAGTTAACCGAGGGCTTGCAGGACCTACTGTTACACCTTCATCGAAGCCGGAACATATTGACATAAGCTCCGTTAGAACAAGAGTTCCCTGTACGTCGCATTGAAAATATTGGAGGCGACTCAATTACTCTTCAGTTTCAAATCATTAGGCAGGTTGCCTGAGAAAAATTAGTGATTCTTGATTGTTATTTGTAATAGGCCTTCCGAGGGTTTCGGAAGGCACAACGTCATTGAGAGGCCGCGCACATAGCGCTCGGTGGCGGTCTCAGGAAGTCGGCCGGCTCGCGTTACATAAATTGGTGGCAGCGGTGGAATCGGGTACAAAAACCTATCGACAGTTCAAACCTGTCAGCCCAGGCCTGAAAATGGCTGACGGTAGGGAAGCAATTCTTCTCGAAGAATTATAAGCGATGGGGCGGGAGATTGAAGTCCTCGCCGAAAAATGTTACACATTTGGCTTTGGAAAGGCATTTTTAGATATTAAAGCATGATAACATGCGGACTGGCTTGTGTACTCCTGTTCCTGAAAGAGAGACGCCTATGCCTCAATCAAAGCCAAATTACTTTGATTGAAACCCCACATTGAAGAATACTTCATTGAAGCCTGCAAGTAAGTGAATGCAGCCACGTATGACGGTCAATCGTCGTGGCATGATTATAAAGTCCACATTGAAACCTGTGCTAAAATAAATCAACGGGAATACGACAACAAGGGATTGCGTTTGGCAGTGTCGTTGCGTGGCCAAGCGCAAGGAGTATTGAGAAGCCTTTCACATGATGCACGAGATTATGGCTCATTATTGCAGGAATTGGAATAGCGTTTTTCACCTCCTAACCAAACGGAACTGTACAGAGTGCAGTAACGTGATCACAGACAGAAAGCATAGGGGACGTTGGGAGAGCTGGGACAAGACATTCGCAGATTAACAAACCTGGCATACCCCTCTACACAAGCAGATCTTAACAAAAAACATTGGCCAAAGAGCAGTTTCTTGATGCCCTTCATAGTGCGGACATGAGACTACGCATCACACAGGCTCGACCAGTAAGCCTCAACGATGTCACCCGAGACGCTGTGGAATTCGAAGCTTTTAATCGCGCAGGAAGAGCGAAGTCCGACGGCAATGTGTCTGCGGTAGCTACTGATGGTAGTAAACCAACAAAGTCGATGAGCTTCAAAAGATGGTTGATATGCTCGAAAGACGGCTTAGGCAGTGCATGAGTGCCGCGGAAACCCCACAGCCGAGATGTGGCTCAGGGTCGAAGAACATTGAACGACGGTGTTATACCTGCGGCTCATAGTTTCACTTGAGAAGGCAGTGTCCTGATAATTGACGGGGGTCTCGCGATGAAGAAAAGACAACTTAAGGAAAGCCGAGTGTCTCTGACTCAAATGGCACTATGCGGGAAAGGCCTTCATTGAAGCCTACAGTGAAGCATTCGTTTAGGCCTCCATTGAAGCCATCAACCGTTGCTGGAGCAACAATGGCCGATGGTCACGTTTCTACATTGTCGCATGTAGAATGTTGCTGTTCCTCGTCAAAGCAGATTAAGAAGATGGGTATGGTGGTATAAAGACTTGAGCGAAGATTGGATGAGCTTACGCTGAAGTTTGGAAGCTTAATCCCTGCGTATAGGCACAAACGAGATGAAAGGGTAAAAGATCAACGATGCTATCTGTGTGGTTCACATAAGCACCTGAAAAGACACTGCCTTAATTACCCGCGAAGGACTCACGGTCAAAAAATGTCGCGTTTAACGAAGCCAGAAAAGCTTCATAAAGATCGTGGCGATACTGTTGGGGGCATTCGTGTTCTCCGTGGAAGCCGAATGGTGCCAAATCTAGTGCATCAGCACAAGTGAAACGCTTCCGAGGAGAAAGTCAGGTTGAAAGAACCGTGCCAAAACGCGGTTCAAACAAGTATGCGCTCAGGAAAATGAAGCAACCTCTGCGGTCACAGCCGGCATATATAACTGCCGATGCTGGTAGGGCTTCAGTGAAGTATGAAGCCGGTATAAAGTAAAAGACCGCGGGTTTGCTGGGAGATTCGAATAGGAATCAAAGAACTGTGATGCACAATGCTAGGACGCCAGTACGATCTCAAGCAGACGTACACTAGCGCTCGGTGGCGGCCTCAGGAAGTCGGCAGGCTCGCGTTACATGATTAATTTCTTTACATCCAATTTCGCATTGAGTGTTCAAAGGCGGTGACCCCAGTTTTATTCATGTGTGTGTTTCGTTTTTACATATTTCCTATAACGTTTGTACCTTTTTCCCTTTTTGCCTTAATGTTTGGAAATTCATACCTTGCAGTAAATGAAAGACCACGTGCTTTTATAAGTTTTTCATCATTTTGGTGCAGATGAAGCACTTTGTTGATAATTGAATGAATTATAAGTTCGGATCTTTTTTTCTACTTACGATTTTTATTTTGTTTCAACAAATCCATACAATAATATTTGTGCAACTGTCTTGTCGTTTATTGCGTTATTATTTTAAACTGCCCATAACCAATACGTATTATGGTCATTATTGTTATATCATGGTTCGCGTTTACGCGTTTACGCGGTAAACATTCATAGTCCTATGTGTCCTGGTGCATGAGCACAGCGAACATATCGGCGAAAATTACATGATAAAAATCAGTTATAATCAACATTGTATATTAGCTGATTATATGAAATGCATATGAATATGACATAACAACTGTTCCATATTGTTGCTTAGAGCATTGCGAATTCCGCAAACCTTCCTAAAATTATACAGAATGTAATATTGTGGACGTCATCTGTAAAATGTATTAACAAATTAATTTTACTTTTTAACATTGAAACGAGTAGTGGATGTTCAATGTTAATAGTATTATACCACTTCAGCGTTTTACACATACACAATACAGGTTAACCCTAGAGTATGGACATTTTTAATGCAGGGGGGTAATTTGAAAACCTAGTAGAGGACCACCATGTCCATGGCTTATTTATACAAAAAAACAATGTTGCAAGATGACTATTATATAACAGCAGTTTTAACGCAGATCACTGGCTTTCCCAGAATGGTTATATGCCAGTGTCTAGTTTTGATTCCACAGGTCAATATATTTGCTTTACTGAAATCTGGGTTAACTCCAGCTGATCACGGGTCACTGTTCGGGCTCGCCATTGGTTACAAAAACTGTCAACCGCGTGCATAGGCTGGTCTCTTTCTGCACTCAGTGTAGATACATATATCAAAGTGAAACTAGAAAAATATTGATATTAAATGCACACGTCATAACTCGATTAATAAGGAGTCGGTATTGGCATATGGCTAAAATAACTTGGTCATTGGAGATTTCATTGAAGTAAACAACATTTGATTTATTATACCATTGGAGGATGTATAATTTATATTAAATTAATTAACATGTCATTGTTCCTACTAACATGTTAATTAACGATTACAAAATAAAAAAGACGGATTGACTCTTCTCCTATTTTGATAGTATAATGTATATTTTCTGTCATTCACCAGATCTAACGACCACGAAGGCAATTGAAGTTGATATTTGTAGGAATTATATAGTATGTTTGAAATTAAAGCGGATAAACTTATTTTTCAAATAAAGTTATATGAATGTATACATCTTTTCAAGCATGGTCTTTATCTAAGCTACATACTCTAACAAATTTGGTACAATACCTCCATCCATACTCAAATATTGGAGGCAATCCTTTTTAAATTTTAGCAACGCTGTCATTGATCCAACTGAACCAATGTGCAATATCGCGCAAGGTTTGTAAGTGAGCCACTTACAAACAAAATAACAACATAATACCTTACACTTGCATCGAAAGTATCCTTACCTAGATACCTATCAATATATAACATTGAAGATTTTACTCAAATGCAACACGAGTGTTCCTATTGCAAACAAACCATACGATAATTCTGCACGCAACCTAAGCCTGATTTCTTAAGTACCAAACGTGACATAAACGCTGGCTACCGTTAAAGATTTTGATCAGTGACTGTTTATAGAGCCATGAACAATTGTGTTAAGTTTTACGTCAATATTTTGTGTATGGTATTTAGATAGATACGCAGATGTTTTACAAAATGTAATTCTAAAATTCCTAATCTGAAATTCCAACGTCGATATCTTTGGTATGGTATTTAGCTAGAAACGGAGATGTTTTGCGAAATTTAATTCTGAAATTCCTATTCTGAATTTCCTAATTACACAATACAAACTCTTTACCCTTATAAAATGTTTTATTGTGTTATATGTAAATGGTATGTAATGTATCGTATTCAATATGTTGTATTTTTCTCAATTTACGAGCTAGATATCAAATAATGCTCAACTCAATTCTTTTTAAATATGCTCGCCCATAATTTTTTATTTAGAATGGTATACTATCGCCGTAATTTATATGTATTTATGTAATGCTTTCCGATGGTTTATGGAGAAATATCAGTGTATTAAAACTGATATTTCACTGTGTAAAACAGGGAAAAAATACGAAAATATGTTTAATTTTCATGGTTTCATCGGACCTATTTTTAGATATCTTTGCTTTTTCCATTGTGATCCCCCTATGTTACCAAGAGTGATTACTATCTATTGAACGTTTATAAATGCATACGGATTAGCTAACCTTAAACACACATGTAATAATGTTTCGGGGCGCCAATGGGGAATGTACATTTTATCATATTTCTATGATCACTTGTGAATTAAAATCGATATTCCACCAAATCCAACAAATATCTTTTATATTATCATGGGTGCTATTGGTGTATCTTAGCTGTCATTGTTATATCTAATAAAACCACTGTAGATTTATCAAATGAAATTTATAATAAAATAAAACACTTACTTACATAATGTTGTGTTTGTTATAGTTATCGCTATAACACGAGGAAAACTGGACATGACAACACACGTGCTAGCAATCGTTATGCAACAGCCAACTTTATATTGATCAGTTTTAATATTTATTATAAAAGTCAAAACAATTCATGAAATTATACATTTCAAACTCTATTTGTAATAGCTCTGAACTTCGCATAAAGCCAACAAAGCTTCTGAATACGCCGAATTAATTGCATTTAAACTTGTAAATCAATATTAAAATTTACAAGTCTAGTATACATTCTTCTTAGAAACAGTCGATTTCGCTTTGTTATAAAAAACACACTTATAAATATGAGAAGTCTTGGATATTCGTATTATGGCTAAGCAAAAAATTTGTACCAAACTGCCAAGTTCTATTGAGCAAGCTCACATTGCAAAGGGTGACAACACAACACGTTTATGCCGAATCAGAATAGTATCACACATATCCGTAAAATCTATCAATAGTACACTCGTGTTAAAATGCAAGGTGATATTACCGAACTTTCCCTTGTTTACATGAAATAAAATATTTCGATATATTTTTATCAACGTTTTTATGCAAAAAAAATAAATCCAATTTGGACAAAGCATCGCACAAGAAACAGCTCAATCCCAAATTAGAACAATTATCATCTCACTTTCTTTAACCTTATCAAGTGTGTGCTACTCTATCAACAATATAGATTTGTCGATTAAATAAGTCAACATTTTGCTGTCTTGCAGCTTTACCTGTGGGCAAGGGCTTCCAAAACTGCTTTAAACCCAAACACGACTCTTGTCAATTATGTCAAAATCCAATTAACAAATGAATTTCAAAATAACCAGGTTAATATCAGATTTTATGTCGTGTCACAATTTACAATTCAAAACAAATAATTAACCGTGTCAATCTCAAGTCGGACCCACACTCTAACTAAACTGTAATAGATTTAATGGTATGTCGTTTCAATATGCTTACGATCATCTCCCACAGTTCTTGTTCATTTTAACCTCTGTTACCCTGGCCCAAACTGCGGAATAACACGTATCTGTTCTCAGTAAAAATAAATAATAAAATTACACAAAAAAGCAGTCATCAATTGCCGGCACGTTTACGATTTAATGGATAATGACAGGCATCCGAATAAATAATCTTTGAACAATTTACGGTTTTTACCAAATATGTACATTTTAGCAATATACATTTTACCCAGATGGCCTTTACTGTTCTGGTAATGGACTATGTACCTAATTTTGTGCGGTAAATCTGTATTAACTTAGATATCGTTCCTTAATTGTAAACATATAATTATGCACTGTTAACATCTTATCACGTTTGTGACAACGTAAACATTGACATAATCTTAAATTGTTCAATTGGCTTTGATTAATCTCTGTCGAGGAATAAACATCACACCATGTGATGAGTAAAGAAAAGCACCCAAATATTCCACTTTTATACAGGGTACCATTATCGCTTTATTAACATCAGAAACCAATCAAAATATAAACTGGTCAAGTTTGCTTGAACTAGACAGAAACATGAACTATGCCAAAAGAAGGCGTATATATTTGTTGACTGTTATTAATATAGTGTACCCGGGAAAAGTGTGCCGATCGGTCGAACATGTATGCCATTGAAGAGATAGCAACACATGGGTTTTGATTGAAACAAATTATTAATTTAAAATTCAATGCAATATCCGACAACGTGGTCATGTATATACACACTCATTTGTATTATATACAATACAGCATAGTTTTAAGCAATGACATTATGTACGAAAAAAAACGGAATAAAGGGCCGCTAATAATATTTTTAAGTTATCGTTTAAATATATTCTTAACATATGTATTGAACGTTTTAGATAATCAATCAAGCGCATACCGTTTGTTTTCGAATTCATGTTTATGATGCAAATAAGTTGCATGCAATCGATGGTTTCGTAAACGCCTGTAAAAATAATAACATAAGACGTTAAGGTTCACATTTGGTTGAGATAATCAACTCTAAGTGTCTGTATATTATCTACAATACTTTTGGAAAGACTCTTCGATATGCAATTTGACAGAATAAGTAAAATAAAGTTTCATGAATAGATGTGCGCAGATTACACAAATAAAATATTGCAAGTCAACGTGACCTGTCGATAAAAGAGTCAATGTACAATACATGTACGTTTGGTCTATATTTTTTGGACGCATGTTACCCACATTTAAATCCTTTGCACATATCACAGCCTACTTAATTGGGACAGATGCTAAGTGCATTCCAAAAGAAACGTTCATGGTATATACATAACAATATAATTCCGAAATATAAAAGAACTATCTTTTACACAATAAATTTGCAGAAACTAGACAGAAAAAATACAAAAAAGTATAATTGAAAATGAAGTACAAATCACGGTCAAAGAAATTAAAACAATATAGTTTATGAATGATATGAATATTTTGCCAACAATTGCTAACGAAAGGAAGTACTCATTGCTCTGGTCGAAACTTTCGTTTTACCCAAAGTGCACCAAAACATAATCACTTCGACTGTAATTCGGACATAAAATAGCGGAATGTTTCTCTTAGGTGACTGTTTATCAAGGAGATAAAATTTACAGCACTCACTGAAATGTGCCCTAAAAGAACATTATTAAAAGCTAGCGATTAAAATAGCTGTCTTTCTAATATACCCATGGCATATTATTTGGATTGTTGTATAGAGCAATGTACATTGGTCATAAATTAAAACATATTTAACATTTTCCATTTTAACATTTTTGAACTACTATCGTAAGACATTTTCCGTATGTTTGAATGCAAGAGTTGTTCTTCGAAGTTCTTCCTATCTCTTTCAACCTGGGTGTCATTTTTTATCCCCAAACATCAGACCCATCGCTTAAGAGTGGTAAAAAAAATATATAAAAAAATTCACATTTATGTTGAATGAACATAATAGGGTATTTATTCTAACAGTCTATAAGTTTAAGCATAGCCGCTAATGCTTGACCTGAAAAGTATCAAATGTGCATAAACCGCATTCAACTATTGTTGAAACATTTCCCAGATGTATTATTTCAGAAAGCAGCTCAGTACCCCATTCGTTATCCAAGATTCGATTCATTCATTCGGTAGGAGTTATTCGGATTACAAAGTGTAACCGTCCTTTACCATTTGTCTATGTCATGCACGTTCGGTTACAGTAGCCAACTTATCAAATTGATCCCTGATCTTTTGGCGACATTCACTTGTTCTACGCGAATTTATTAACAAGAGCAAGGGCTGATGAATCATTACAAGAAAAGCCAGCTTTGTCAGTTCATATTTATTATAATGTTTTAATGTGATACTTTACGTAAACACATTTTATATTCTATATTTGAACAATAGAAAACATATGAGAGGAACAATACAAAAATATACATGGAATTAAATGGCCAAATGGCGGAATATAATTTACACCAGACTAGCACTAGAGTAAATAAACCTCAGCTATAGAATAGCACTATAACTGAGTCATGCCGAGGAGGCGACCGGAAGTACTGCCCTAAAGATAACCCCAACCACATTTGCATTATTGATTTAGCTTCTCGTTTATGCAATTATCGCCAACAGACAATCCACACCATTTTATGCTATTTCGCAAATGTATGCAATTCCTATTTCAACGAACACGTTGGTGGTTCGGAAATAGATATTATTCATGCGCAATCGCTAAGGCCATCCGCAATCGGCCAAATAAATTCTCGGTACGCCGTACCGTGCAACATAACATACATGCGCAATCGCTAAGGCCATCCGCAACCGGCCAAATAAATTCTCGGTACGCCGTACCGTGCAACATAACATACATGCACAATCGCTAAGGCCATCCGCAACCGGCCAAATAAATCCTCGGTACGCCGTACCGTAGGTTTTCAAGCCAAAAAGAGCTATTCCAGGTAGGTCTAAGCACGCCGTGCCATCGAGCGAGTACTAGAACACCCATACTGTCCTAACTATGTTTCAAACAAACAAACAACAACACTGTTGTGCGATTTGCGAGAGACGCATATATTTTGGCCGCATGTGCACAGAGTTTCAAGACAATCTTGATTTTCATAAAGCAGGTACAGTAATACGAAATTACAAGTATAATTGATGCGCATTTTCATCATGCGCATAAATGTATGCTCAGGTAAAATCTGTAGTAAATATTCAGTAAATTGTGTTTAAAATTAAACCGCATTACGATAAAGCATCAACTACAGATTTAACCATATATTCGTCACAAGAATGGTAGCCGCCCACGAACAACTCCCTTTTATGGTGGGTTTATTCCCTACCTAGGAAGAAACGTGGGGCACGTAGCAATGCACTTAGACCATTCTTCAGAATATCGAAATTACGGTCTTTATCCGAGCATATACATAACATAAAAAATAAAATAAAACAATTATGGATATACAATATATACATAAAAATGTACTCATACAAAACATGAATTTGAATTTGATCTTGCCACGTTGACGCCTTCGCTAGAACTGATTTCTATCGCTATTTATTTCTATAAATAGCAATACACAAAACAAACTCGCAAAACCGGTTTGTTTTCTCATGTCCGTCAGGACAAAAGTACTCCGCTATGTAACGCGGAGTACTTATATCCCGAAAATAATTTTGAAAGCATTCCTGCCATCCTCACACATACGAGCACTACGTGATAGGTGACAACAAAATGCTATGTTTACCTCCCCCGGACGTATGTACATCAATATATAGTTACCTATTTATAATTTTAATGGTTCCGATCACCTCCAAGACAAAGAATTTCCGCCACAAAAATAAATTGATTTATTTTCCCCCAAATTCTATGACATGTTTAAAACTAATTTTTATAAACACTAGAGCAACGAATCTAAATATTTATTTCGAGTCCGACGTCAGATAAGTGAACGCCATCATTTCTGAAAAACCTGGTGTTTTTCGATACTAGTATGCTCGCCGGAAATGCCCTTTTAATATATTTAATAGATTCTTATTCGCTGATTCTGAATAAACGATAATAAATTCCAACGTAGAGATAGTCTTGGCCAATACAGATTCAAGCTTATCATGAGCGACCATAGGCAGAATCGAACATAACTTTAAAATCGATATATGGGGCTCTTTTCCACGACATGCCTTTGCCTCTGACCGCCCTGAAGTATTTTGCTTACAAAAAATATGTCCGAAATGCAGTACCATACGTTAATCCTATGATAAAATGACAACCCCGAGAGCTGGCCATACTACAGCTGACCTATACAACTCCCTGAATTTATTAAATGAACATATCGCCGTTATATATGCTTATTGCGTGTTTTAGAAATGCCTGCGAGTACCAATTATTTAGCTCTATATTGAATACATCCCATAGGTAAGCCGGCATTGGAGTTGCTGCCGTGTCCGCAAACGGGCCCAGTCTCCGAAAACGTTCTAACCACGTGACCATTGCATCATTGTTTACAACGCCATTTGCATGAATAATGAATAATAATGTCATTACCAGTTTAAATATATGCTGTCTTACACATGCACATTTCTTTTAAATCATGTTCACATTATGTTATTTTATAGTGCCGATTTAATTCGTAAATACACTCCGTCTGCTTTATGACTACATTTTCAATACTCGTATAACCCGCCCCATGTTAACTTTACTATCGACCGCTTGTTTTCACGCAGTTTTAATTTCAGCTTTAAATCTCTACCGATACACTATTTTATCGTTGCTATGATTTATTTTACCCTGTCAATATAAAAAATTCCCGTTAACGTTTAATTCATGAGCGAAGCAATCTTTATTTGTACATGTCATTGACTTGATCATTTTAAGCACGTGTATAGTGTGTCGTGTATTTTCAGTTGTAATGCATTTTTTACACACGCAGCCATGTTTGTTTCGTTTTGATATCGTATATGTTATAAATGTAGATAAGTTGCTAGTATACAGGAAAAAACTTAAAATATGTCTTTAAACGTACAAAGTATTAACATAAATGGATTTAGATCCAAACACAAACACACTGATTTTGTTATTTAGTAGTTCTTCTTTGTTTTGAATTGCGCAAAAGCGGACATCACGTGAAATTGGCGCTCACGTTACCCAAAGCGTGCATAAGTCACAGGTTAATAATAGTCTGGAGGATTCCGTTATGTACATTTTTGATGATTTTGGTATGTTTTTGGCACAATTTTTTGGAAATCAGTAGGGAAGAGTTAAGCTTTAGAATGTGACTGACGAATACTGATCAATTCTGGTCAGTTGATATAACTGAATTGTTGTGAGAAATATCAACTCGGGCGGTTTTAAGCAATAATGCAAGATTACAGCGATATTATGGGCATCTTACAGTCTATAGGTGTCTATCGCACCCGTTTTTTTTATTTTTGGTGTTTTCACTTCATATACCCTTATATTTGCCAATGCAGCATCAACATACTAAAACAATATACCAAAAAGAGAAAAACAACGCATCCGAATACCAACCGCACTCGAGTTTGACAACCGACCATGCATGCACGATGTGACACCAAATTAAGTTTTAGTGCAGATTCGTTCGTACGACACAAAGACACAATTTTGTTTTACGGATCATTTCGGCTTACAGAACTCACCAATCATGTAAAATATCGAATATAACATATATTTTTATAAATAACTAGAAGCAAGACGAGCTCCAAACAATCGGTCAGTAACCACATTTTAACTAAATCTTTTGACCTGTCAATTCTTTTCAGCTCAATTCAACAGTGAAAAAAAAGCCCATAAGATCACTTTAACATATTCGCCACAACTAATACATGCCGCTGTGTAAGCGACGCAGACACGTAAATTGATACATCATCATTAGTTTGTCTAGGCAATATATACATTCTTTGAATATTATCCATTCTAGACAAACTTGATTTAGGTAAGATTTCGTTTTTTCATTACACGATTGTGCCTCGTGCTTACCCACGTTGTGACCACGTGGTAGCCCATCGGCTGTGCGGAAAATATCACAGAAATCAACAACCTCACCATTTTCGGCGTTATCGTCTGCGCGTTTACGTTTTGCAGGTGGCGCTGCTGCGAGTGCCACCTCTGGCTTTGGTCCCTGAACAGGAGCTGATGCCGGCTCTGGTACCAGCGCCGTTTCCGCCGCATTCCTTCTACGCCATCTGGTCCTTTGTTCCTTCGCCGGCGCCGGATCAACTGGCGCCCACATCCCCCGTCCCTCTCTCTGTCTGTTTCGCTACGGCTTGCCCCACCCGTCTTCACACGCTACGACCTCTACCCGACATTGTAGATTTAAGTTTTATGGATGTGTAAACACAAGTTTCTCAGTCAAAGCTATTTCGCAAAAAAAAACGAGATACGTGGAGCACGAGCATATATACCGTATTAGTGACGTCAGACAGTCACTACTGAAATCGATTTCACGCATGGTTTATTGTCGTCTTCTTGTTATCCCCGCCGTCCGGCTGAAACTTTGTCCGGAGCATAACTCCAAATCTATTCAATGGATTTACTTTAAACTTAGAATATAAACAGATGGCAACTAGGAGAAGTGCAGTGACCAAGAACCATAACTCTATCTACCTTAGTTTTTGAATTATCTCCCCTTTTTATGATTTTAAAGTACATTTTTTGTCCAGAGCATAACTCTAAATCTTCTGAAGGGATTTACTTGGCAACTAGGAAAAGTGCAGTGACCAAGAACCACAACTCTATCTGCCTTAGTTTTTGAATTATCTCCCCTTTTATATGATTTTAATGTAAATTTTTGTCCGGAGCATAACTCTAAATCTACTGAAGGGATTTACTTGAAACTTGAAATATTAACAGATGGCAACTAGGAAAAGTGCAGTGACCAAGAACCACAACTCTATCTACCTTAGTTTTTGAATTATCTCCCCTTTTATATAATTTTAAAGTACATTTTTGTCCGGAGCATAACTCTAGATCTACTGAAGGGATTAACTTGAAACTTGACATATAAACAGATGGCAACTAGGAGAAGTGCAGTGACCAAGAACCATAACTCTATCTACCTCAGATTTTGAATTATCTCCCCTTTTATATAATTTTAAAGTAAATTTTGTCCGGAGCATAACTCTAAATCTACTGAAGGGATTTACTTAAAACTTAAAATATAAACAGATGGCACGTAAGAAACGTGCAGTGACTAAGAACCATAACTCTATCTACCTTAGTTTTTGAATTATCTACCCTTTTATAAAACTTTAAAGTAAATTTTGTCCGGAGCATAACTCTAAATGTACTAAAGGGATTTACTTGAAACTTGAAATATAAACATATGGCAACTAGGAGAAGTGCAGTGACCAAGAACCATAACTCTATCTACCTTAGTTTTTGAATTATCTCCCCTTTTATATAATTTTAAAGTAAATTTTTGTCCGGAGCATAACTCTAAATCTACTGAAGTGATTTACTTGAAACTTCAAACTTAAACAGATGGCAAGTAGGAGAAGTGCAGTGACTAAGAACCATAACTCTATCTACCTTAGTGTTTGAATTATATCCCTTTATTTAATTTCAAAGTAAATTTTTGTCCGGAGCATAATGAATTATCTCCCTTTATTTGTTTTTACAAATATAATTCTACTCTCTAAAACAAATGTTGTCATACAAGCAAACACATTTCGGCGGGGATTTGGCACTACTGTGACAAGCTCTTGTATTTAATGATTTATACGAAATTTAAACCTTTTATTTACCAGAGACATGTATTCGCTACTTCAAATAAAAGAAATTAATTTTTAAAGAAATTAATTTTTATTATTGTATCAGCAATATCTGATTCCTAGTGAACATGGCGTTTGTGTTTGAATTTTGAACACGTAATTTCCATGTATTGTTTTATTCGTGAATGCATGGTATTTAAGTGAGATCATTAACAGTCACTGAATTTTAATTAATCAAATTTAATGTCAACAGACACGTCGGATATGTTTACAAAAATATCATTTGATACCAGTTGCTTTAATACATTAATATACAAATTATAAATATCACATTATTATAAATATTACATAATTATAAACATTATCATAGAACATCCAGATAAAAAGAGCCTTGCATGAAAATGTGTCGAGTTGCCAAATTATCAATGACATCTGTTTTGCAGTAACTGACACCCAAAACATCCAATCATCTATCAGTATACACTCGTAAACTTGTGATACATGGACAGATGATGTATTTGGTGCGTCTTGAGTCCGTTATATTCGAGACCAAACTACCAAATATTATCATGATCAACAAATACTGATAAAAGAGCATGAATATTCTATTTACTGCTTCCAGTTTTCTGAAAGCAATCCATGTCGTTGAAATAACATTTATCAAACAGGCAGGACATTTATAGAAATGATATCGTATTTGTAAAACAACGAAACACATCGTACTTATATCGAGAACAAAGATTATGTTTATATAACCTTTAACAATCTAAGTTTATATCCTTTTTATAACATGTGTATGTTTTTTTTCAGTTATTTATATTAATAATTTTTTTTAAATAAGATATACTGCACTATTTATGTTCAGGCTTTTCCGCTATGTAAGCAAATGTGATGTGTGTAAATGAACTAAACTACCTTTCTTTGTTTTCTTATCGATGGCAAAGTCTGAGATGATGCCGTACGTATCTACATCGAACAGAAACCCGCAATCAAATTGTCTATGGAAACTTTCCATGTAACCAAGCTAGAGAGGAATTGACCTGAATGCGGATCGAACCCGGAACCTCTCTCATTTTTAAAAGCATACACCTTAATTTTTTGTTATAAAAGCAAGCTCATAAGCAAGGTTTTGTCCGAACTATTGAGATATATTCCGTTGTCACTACATCATATAACGTTGGGAAACTTGCTCGCAGAATTTCCGTTTCCATAAATAGTAATAAGCCAACTAATGACTAATGAAATTCCTCTTCACGTTTTATACTCTTGGTATGAAGAATGTGAAGCAACGCGCATTTGAGCGGATAACAAAGCGTATAACGGCTAATATGAAGCGAACACCGCCTGCATCGTAACTGTTTTGAAAACGCCCGATTTGATTGGTCGAATCTACATGCGGCATTGTACACGAAAGCGGATGATATGTCATTACGAAATTTTGCTAGCCTAATCGTTCAGGGCCGGACAATGAACATAGCATATTTGAGTGAACGCTAGTTCCGACAAGGAAAGCATGCGGTATAAGTGCTAAGTATACCTCAACTAACAATATGCACGTGACACCATAGTCTCGCAGTACATTTTTAATACGTTTTTACTTTCGTTTTTAAAAATACAAGCATCAACTTAAATTAAATTAAACTGTTCAATGTTTTATCTAGTAATTTTATAAGGAAAAAAAAATTTACGTCTAAACATTAAAAACTTTCAATAGGGCGTACATAGACATTATCAAATTGGCCTTCAAAGTAGTGAATATTTTTCACAGACAATTCTCTCAGTAGCCTATGCATTCGTTATCGCGGTACTGGATGACAAAGCCCCGCAAGTGAATAAGTATATGGTTAATCGAGCTATTCTAGAGATATAAAACTTTCTCAACTTTGGATTCATGAATCCGTAAACCATTGGGTTTAAGGCAGAATTAAGCAAGTAAGAGCGCAACCCGATCTCATATCCAACTAGAGAACTTCCCCATAAAGAATCTCTTAAGTCTTCAAACGTGTAAATTATTACTAAAACAAGATATGGTAAAACGCTGATAACAAAAATCGATGCAACCACTAGCATGATCATGGTGTACTTGATTGATTTGTTGTTAAGTTTGTCTTTGTTATGATGATCGCCATTTATATCCGTTGCCTTCTTTTTCTCTGCTTTGCTACATTTTGCGAACAGTTGAATGGCATTTGCCTTTCTAGCACACGATGCACGACCCTGTTCATCGTTATCAATTCCGCTGCTTTCTTTGTCAATTTTAGTTGAATCTAGATCCGCGTGCACGGGTTTGGGTCGCCGCGACAACGGTCGTGACTGTATAAGTTTTCTTTTATGTTGATATATGGACCTGCCGACGAGCGAATACATCACAACAAGTGTTCCAGTACCAAACATGAACGTTATTAGATAGACGAAATTAAAACCCCAGATATAGTCTCTATAATTACTTTCATTTGTTATAGAACAATCATATCCTTTCAAAATTCGACCATTCTGCGCGTTCAATTCAACTACAACCGATTTATAAAAGACTAACGCCGGCCAAGAATATATCAAACCAAGCAAAAACGAAAGTGCACAGAGTAACTTGCATTTCAGAAGGTTAAGCTGCTTCTTCAATGGCCGACATATTCTTCTAAAGCGGTCAACAGATATCGCAATAATTGTAAATGCACTCCCTATTGCGGCTACGTGATTTACAAAACGCAGGAACTTGCAAAGATGGCCGTTAGTGAAGGTATAGTAAAACTTCATGTCAACTATTTCAATCGGCATCGACACAGCACAGCTCACTAAGTCGAATAACGCAATGGTGCAGATAAACACGGCATGGCTTGAGCGCCGTGTCTGCTGTCCATAGTAATAGCAGACGAAAATGTTTCCTAGAACACCGAAGAACATCAATACACCAAGGTAAACGATGACTGGCGTCATCAGTGACGCTACTTCGGAATTTATTCGTTCAAGCAAATCGGAATCGCTGATGTTCGCCTCGGTAGTCATTTTCCCTGTTGATTTCACCGGCAGAATATCTGAGTTTACCTGAAAGGTAAATGTATAATGCTTTAGTAGTATTAATACATTCTAAGCTTATTTCCAATTTGTATAAAAACGAAAAAAAAACATAATTAAAAATCTACACAGCATTTTAACAATATTTAGTTGGAGTGGTAGAATACATTAAACAGTCGAACAATAAAACAATCAATCGCTCCACGTGTTTTTTCCTTTGGTACCGCATTAAGTAGTATATGCATACATGTGCTATATAAGTATAACAATAATATAGCATATAATATAAGCATATTATATATGTATTGTACAATCCATAAAACGCATTTAACGTACAGCTGAACAAACAGTTGTCGACTGCAAAAACGACATTTGGGTGATTTCGTTGCACTTTGTGAACAAAATATGCAATAATCGTGACAATAAATTTTAGGAAAAACGGGTTTATGTCCATAATTAATTACTCTTTATTTTCAGACAGAATATTTTACAGTGCTAATTTACAAGTTTTTTGCCTTGTTTTTGGTTATCTGATGACCTTTCAATCATGCTTGTTTAACCGGATTAAGCCTTGAAGATAAATGCCTGCGAATTTCGACCACTACATAACGTTATCGGGCACATTGTTATGCGTACCAGAAATAAAAAATGATGTCAACAAACAGCATTTGAAATGATACCGTCGTAAGGACGCAGTGTGTTTAATGCTTATCATTTGAAAAAAACAACACATTTTAGATTAAAGATTGCAAAGCTGTTAATTTGTATTTATTTCAAAGCATAGAAAGAAAAGTACAACACAATACAATAACATTGCTGTATCTAAATGTTCGGATGCCTATATTTGTTTGATTATTTTTTCGAAAAAACAACAACAACATATGTTTGAGTGTCCGAAAACAAATTGTAATTACGGTTATCATAAAAAGATGCGAAATAATAATATCATTTAAATAACCTGACATGTAAATTATAAAGACAAAAACGACAGGCCGTTGATATGTTCATTTGAAATCATCATGTGCAATGGCGTCCTTTAAATCGTCAATTCATACTCACTATTTACATTCTTTCTGCAAAAATCCAGTATTTTCTACTTGGTCTCGAACTGTGTCCAGTGAATTATCTTGACCTTTCAATAACTACTAATAACTAATTAAGATCCTTAATGGTTAGTTTCTGAAAAATAACACATTTATAAAAAAAAATGTAATAATACTCAGTCAACGATACGCCATAGCCGATTGTTTGTTTCGAAGGGTGTTAAAATGCGAAAAAAGTCAATTTCAATATTAACGTCATCAACCACTTCTGGGCGTTGGCGATGATTTTTCAGGTATCATTTATTCAATTTATTCCCTGTGTTGTTTATGCGTTGTAAAACCTTTCTTTTACTAATCTTCCTTCTTATTTTGTTGATAGTTCAAGCATGTAAAACAAAACTGTTCTTAACTTCCTCGTAGCATTTTTGTTGAATCGCATTTGTTTGTTTTAAGGTGTAATATATGTTACATGTTTACATGTTGCAGGTGATGTCGATTTAACATTCCAACTTGTTATTGTAAACTTAAAGGAACCCCAAGTTTTGGTAAACATGTTTATTTATTAGATACCATGCAATTTCTTTAAAAATCAAAGCGCTGAAGGCACTGAAGTTGTTCGCTATTGCATAATTTAAGACGCAATTAATTTTTCAAAATTAATCGCAAGTTTGAAATGAACACACGCCATTCACATTTATGAAGAGTGTGTCATAACGCACGAGTCGAGCTTTGTGTGCACTTTTTATCAACCTATTTATTTCATAGAGATAACTTAGACAAAATAAAAACAACATGGCCTTTTTTGACGTTCTGAAAATATAGAAAGTATGATGAAAATGGCAGTGAGAACTGAATATAAAGACACTTTTCATTCACCATCATATTAAATGAATATTGTTGGAATATCGAATACCTATCTCACTAAGAATATAATTTCATGATAAAAATTCACTTTATTTTTTGGGGATTTTTGACACCATAGACAAATTCAAAATATACAAGAAGATCATTGATGAAAATAAATAATAAATCTGCGAGCAATACTTTTTACTCGCGAATTAGGTATTCATCAATACAGACCTGTTGACCCGTTCATTGTTGTTTATGCATTACTTGTAACCCTAGCAGTTCACACGGTGTCAATAACTCTTACCTAAACATAGGTATAGAGCACGCATGCACTTTTTCGGCGTAGCTGTTTTACTAAGGTTTTCCTCTTAATGACTTTTACATAACGCCAGCAGACACGCATGAATATTTTCGAGTATTTCATAGGCTGATTCGAGATAAAACCTCTGAACTTTGGCTACATCACTGTGTCTGTGCTCAGCGCAAATGATGTAGCACTGTTCAGTGTAAGGTATTCCGGACTACTTTCTGAATGTTCAAACGACACAAATTGCGCCCCAGTTACAATTACGCGTTAAAATCTATTTCGCAGAATTTCAGTTTTGCTTTCAAGATGAGAAAACAATCATTACCAAAATAGTATAGTGTCACGATAAGAAGAAAATCGTTTAATTATCCAACCACAATGTTTGCCGCACTCCTTCAGCGCGTCTGGAAATCGTTCCTGAACGCCAGGATAGGCTGCCCTTATTTACAAGTTTGCTATTTTAAATTCATTTTTTTATCAAAAAGCATTGTGCTAAAATGTGCCATTTACAATTCGCAATGAGATTTTTAATGACCCTCGTCATTCGAAAGTGGGTCTTATTCCATATGCGCCCATTATATATATATATATATAGCCCACTCAGCCTGCTCATCTCTCAGTCTGATCAGGAGATACATAATGAGACCATAACATATTGAGTGATTTCATAGCAAACAGCATGGCCTCTGATCAGACTGCGCAAATGCACATGCTGAGTTTAAGAAACGCTTGTCGAATCGCATAAGACCCATTTTCGCCTGACGCGGCTATGAAAGTGTGATTTAAATGTGTAGAAAGAAAACTGCGTTTAAATCAAACATTAACATACGATATATTTCGATAGTGAAGCAATATTCTCATAATAAGGCATGTGAAGACACATATGATGTGCACTCCCGTAGTATATTTTTTATCTTCTTACACTAATGTGTGGTTTGACACTGACAACACACATTTCATGCGGTAAATATGCAACTTATAAGTCTTATAAGTGAAAAAAAACCACAATAGTTAAACTTTTGTTTTCATTTTATTTATTTATTTAGAAAAGTTAAATTGCAAACTTTATTTCAAAGTCAGCATTTACGCCGACTACATTTTAACGAGATATTTCTTGTTCTATAGAGTCGCTTTCGGTTTTAGCGATTATAAAGCATTTTTGAGGTTGTCTATAGTATACCTGTAGTAATTGTTAAACTCATGTCCAACGTTTTATAAATTGAGAACTGTGAATATAAACAAGATTAACATTCTACTATTGCGTTGTTAGCACCCGTAAATACAAAAGTTCGCCGCTATTTGTTGAGAACAAAGGAAAGTTTCCCAGAAATCCCCGCTGTAGAGGCATGAACGAGGTTACGAAACAGATCATTCGTGTTATATTTAATTGTTTGTTATATTCGGTTTTAGCGATTATGAAGTATTTTTGTTGTTGTCTATCGTATCCCTGATGTTATTGTTGAACTCATGTTCAACGTTTTATAAATTGAGAATATAAACAGGCTTAACCTTATACAATTGCGTTGTTTTCCCGAATCTATTAATAGCCTCAGATTAACAAGCGTAACCTTATACTATTGCGTTGGTATCACCCGTGCAATTGGACTCTCCCTTGTTTATCAGCAGCCGCATCTAATAATAGCCTCAGATTATGAATTGGCTGCGCAAAAATACTACATCTTGAAGACGCAGCAGAAAGTGGACTATTTTAATCATTCATAAACAATCTTAATCATTTATAAACAATCTCTTCCGCGACATGTATAATACAATCATTGTTTATTGATTCTTTTCTATATAAGCTCCGTTCGAAACTATTACATTTAACACGATATTAATATAATGTTTTCATTTGTGAATAAATATAGTTAGAGAACTCAAACCTGTTGCATACATTATACAACCCTTTCTCTCGCGGATGTGGCAGGTAGTAGGCTCTCCGTAGATAAGCCGAACCGACTTGAAAATTTGAGTAACAACATTAGCTGGTCAACTAAAAACGGCGTTAGTTAAGCCAATCGGAATAAAGTGCACACACTTTGAAAAACAAAGAATTATACGATTACCACTATTGAGATATTGTTACTCCAAAATCTGGAAAATAAAACAAGTACAATGCTGGTATAGCCGGATTCAAGATGCGCATTGTGTTTTGTATTGTACTGTAATTTGCAACAATATATGAGTATTGTATACGCAAATCATCTATAATGTATAGGTGTAGGATATAAAATGCCAAAGATAGTTATATTATTCAAACAGATAGGCATTTTGCGTTTGAATAAAAAATAAAGACACTCTATGGTTAGAAAATGTTTACAAGATGGTCCTTTCTGTTATGTTTCTGGTATAAATTATTCATATTTGTGTTGTCTTTTTGTTTCCTTTTTGACGATGCTGGAACAGCGTCGTCCAAGGTTTCATAACCAGTAGAAAAATTTCTCACAATGGGGGCCTATGTAAAACACCGAGCCAGTCCGATTGAGATAACTCGATTTTTCAGTTACTTCCCTTTTGCATACGCCACTTCGTAGGAGCATTGATAACATTCTCCTAGCAGAGTTGTCGTTCGTGTTTCAACATTCAACAATGGCCGCCTTAATGAGAGTCTCGATTCAAAACTTTCTTACTGCATACATGGGCTTGTTTCGCTATTTAGAAGCTTTCATTTAGGATATATGAATTATTTATTCACTAAATCTCCGCTAATGACAACAATAGTAGGAATTCGAAGGATATATACTCGATGTGAATGAAAGACTTTCTGGATCGTAACAGCTTGACACGGCAAAACTGGCATACTGATTACTGGTATTTTTAGTTATCAATATAAGTCACATTGTGCTTTATAAATTGTATTCGAGCATTTTGCGACTTATAGAATGACTATGATACCCGATATCAACATTTCATCGGGGATTTGCAGATCACCATGCTGTCCTGAGATTCAACATTGATTTCAAACTCTTTACTGGTTAGTACTCTTTCTTAGTGTTAGTACTTTTTATCATTTTAAAGTTAAATGAACTGTGTCACAGTAAAAGAGACATTAAGGCGATCGTGGCCAGTTTGGATCTAGATCAGCCAGCAGTCGCTTGAAAGCTGTTTGCTTAAAAGCGTTTTTCTGACAATAACAAATAATTTAATTGGATACTGATTTGACTGCGCTTTTCCTGTGACCTGGCTAAAATAACAGAATTGTCATTAATCAAATTATTTATTTCGAACATTAATCTTTTTTTTTTTCTTGTCCCTCGGGATCAATGACTCCAGCACTTTCCTGTTGAGAATTGAATACTGCTAAAGGCGATGCTAGGGGGCGTGAGAGATGTTGCACCTTCCAGTATTGCTCGATTGTTCATTGTCGTCGCGGGTACTACGTACATGTACCCCGGGTACTCTTAAGTATACTTACATGTATCCCGGGTACAGTAAATATACTAAAATGTACCCGGGAAATTTAACCTTAAATCAGTCGTTGTCGACTATTTTTATAATAATTATATATACACATTTATGTCAATTTTCTGTAGAATGGCCTCTATATTATCAGAACACATACTCAAAAAGCATGTTGATGCAGTGTTTTTTGAAGAGAAGTGTGTTTAAGATAATCGGTTGCGCCGACATCGGATTTTGGGCGCGAATACAACTCGGGTACAGTCTAATATGGACCGAGAACAAATACGTTTATTTACCGTACCTGGGGTACATGTAAGTATACTTAGAGTACCCAGGGTACATGTAAGTATACTTAAGAGTACCCGGGGTACATGTAAGTAGTACCAGAGCCGACAATGACCAATCAAGCTCCATTATCCCTCATGAACCGACTCAAAAAACCGAGTCGGCAATATTTGACTTAATTTTTGGTTTTGTTGCTCTCGAGGGATCGAACATTTCAGAATCTTCCTAAAAGCCCTACGTGTTTGATCCCAAGAAGCGACATTGAAAACTAGCATTCTTTGTTATCTAAAAGGTTGCTTAACCTGATTTACAATGATAATGTGAATTTTCTCTCACATGATGTTCATCAGTCATATTATATAAAAACTTACAGCAGTAGTAAACAACAGGGCAATAATTAATGAACGCATCTTTCATTTGTCTTTGACACTTTGATTTTGACATGGCCTTGATTTATATATGTGACTGGACTTTACCAGAACTCTTGTAACAGAGCTAAAGTTTAAATGTATCATTGAAGATCGCCTAAATCCAGATTTGCTATTATAGACGTGTGGAAAGTTTTAAGGGTGTGACAAATAAGCAAAAATTGGTCATTACCCAGAGGCCACAACTGATCTATGACTGTATTAAAACAAGAAAAATCAGTGCCTGATTTAGATTACCTTAGATAGTTCAATAAAAACTAATTTCATAAGTCTGGTAACAGTTTTACTGTAATGCTACTAATGTGTCACACCAGGGATTGAATTTGAAATCTAGGACATGCATGGTCATTTCTTCATGAAATCAGGACACAAAATTGTATTTTAAGTCCTTAATTGACCTGGCTATAGTTCTCAAATTATTATAAGCTCAATCAGTATATTTATATCATTATTTATGCTTTGTGTATTGTAAACATTTACACAATCATGCAGTTACATGATAGCAATAAATAATATCAAAGCTACCCATACTATAAAGGTCATTGACAAAGCCTTATAATGGTCAAAATGTGAACACATTGAGTGTAATCGCCCTCTCGTGCCAGCAAAAACAACACGTTGACAGGTTGTCATTTTTGACAGTTCTACTTTCACTTTCATTTTGTGATATCAAACTATTAACAATTATGTGGCAGAGAAAAATATCGCCAATGCTTTTTGACGATACTGGAATAGCGTCGTCCAAGGATTCATAACCAGTAGAAAAATTTCTCACAATGGCGACCTATGTAAAAGACCGAGCCAGTCCGATTGAGATAACTCGATTTTTCAGTTACTTCCCTTTTGCATTCGCCACTGCGTAGGAGATTGCTCGTCATTGATTACATTCTCCTAGCAGAGTTGTGGTTCGTGTTTCAACATTCAACAATGGCCGCCCCCATGAGAGTCTCGAGTCAAAACTTTCTTACTGCATAAATTGGCTTGTTTCGCTATTTAGAAGCTGTCATTTATGATATATGAATTATTTATTCACTAAATCTCCGCTAATGACAACAAAGGATGGAATTCGAAGGATATATTCGATGTGAATGGATCACTTTCTATGGCTTCGCCCATGAGAGACTTGATAACACTCGTGTCAAAACTTTCTTACAGCTTAAATCGGCTTGCTTCGCTATTTAGTAATGCAACAATTAATGGAATTCGAAGGATATATTTAATGTGAATGAAGCACTTTCTGGATCTCGACAGTTTGACAAGGCAAAACTGGCATACTGATGATACTGGTATTTTTAGTTATCAATTTAAGTCACATTTTGCTTTATAAATTTTGTTTAAGCATTTTGCGACTTATTGAATGGCTATGATACCCGATATCAACATGTCATATGGGATTTGCATATCACCAAGCTGTCCTGAAATACAACATTGAATACAAACTCTTTACTCAAATTACTGGTAAATATGAATTCTTTCTTCTTTCTATTTAAGTAGTTGATGTCATTACAGTCCAAATAATTAGACGTAATTTACCGTTTAGTCCATGTATATTGACCTCATATTTATAGGAGTAGATATTATGTTAAAAGGGGCCTTTTCACAGATTTTGACATGATTTGAAGTAAGTCATTAAATGCTTTATATTGATAAATGTAAACATTAGATATTAAAAGCTCCAGTTAAAAATCCAGAATAAAATTCTTTAAAAAAAGTAGTCCGCAATAGGGCTCGAACCAGTGACCCCCTTAGTCCTGGAGTAAAAACGCATTAGCCTGCTCGACTATTCTGGCAAGTATAAATGGTTGACGTATTTTATACCTAGTATAAGCAATCTTCGTAGTTTTACACAATTAAACAACAACAACATAACTCTCCAAATTATTCAATCGTTTCGCGTTGCAACGCTTTTTATTTTTTAAATCGTTAAAATATGCATATATAATGGCTATATTAGACCATTGTAAATGTTCAGTAATACTGTTTCCTAAAAATAACATAACCTAAATGAAAATTTGCAAATCCGATACAACTTTTTTCAATTTATGTCAATTTACCAAAACGTGAAAAGATCCCTTTAAAGTTAAATGAACCATATCCCAGTAAAAGAGACATTGAGGCGATTGTTGCCAGTTTAGATCCAGTTCAGCCTGCAGTTGCTCGAAAGCTGTTTGCTTAAGAGCGGTTTCTGACAATGACAAATAGTTTAATTGGATACATATTAGACTGCCCTTTTCCTGTGACCTGGCTAATTAAATTCAGAAGTCTGGTAACGGTTTAACGTTAATGTTACCAATGTGTCAGACCAGGGCCTGAATTTTTAAATCTAGGACATGCATGGTCAGAAGATGTCATTAAAAATTATACATTTTTTCAAACACATACAAATGCATACAAATATAAATAGTAAAATGCACCAAGTCAGAAGGCATTTGATTCGGCTGGTGCCTTGGCACACCAGGTGTTTCGGTTGCAATAGTTTGATGGACTCACTACTTAGATGTGTAGTTACATTATTTACAGTATATCAAACAGTATTTAGCATCAACCAATGATTTTTTCAAACATAAATTATTGATGTTAAATGCTTGAAGGAATAATATTTAAGGTTTAAGAAGGCATTTTCTTTTTTTTAAAGGATATCTTTGAAAATTATATTTTTCATGATTTTTTTGGCAACAAGGGGTAATGCATTTTTAAAAAATGTGATTAATTTTCTGACAAAAAACTGGTACAATGAGGAACATGAAACAATAATTTTTTTAAACATTTGTAATTGATGAAAAATGATTGCAAAAATAATATCTAAGGTCATATAAAGCATTTTTATGCCCCCCTTCGAAGAAGAGGGGGTTTATTGCTTTGCACATGTCGGTCTGTCTGTTGGTCTGTCGCTCCGTCCACGGTTTTCCGGATGATAACTCAAGATCGCTTGGGCCTAGGATCTTGAAACTTCATAGGTACATTGATCATGACTCGCAGATGACTCCTATTGATTTTCAGGTCACTAGGTCAAAGGTCAAGGTCACATTGACAAAAAACATATTCACACAATGGCTGTCACTACAACGGAGAGCCCATATGGGGGGCATGCATGTTTTACAAACAGCCCTTGTTTATTTTATTTTAATAGGTTACTCTGAAAATTCTATTTTTCATTATTTTTTTTTGCAACAAGGTGTTATGAAATTTAAAAAATGTTACGGGATTTTTAGACCAAAACTGTACTATGATAATACTATGATGCACTTCGCCAAAACATTCATAATTGCATTGTTTATTCTTGAAAATGTATTTCCCCTATTCACTAAAAATAACACTTTTGATCAGAAAATTCATATATAATGATGTTTACTTTTATTTTCAACAATCATAATGCCTCTGTTTAGTTGCATTTAGCCACAAGTTCTTGACAGCCACTTAAGGGTTATATGTTGCCTGTCTTTTACTAAATGCAAAATAATTCTACACCTTGAGACATTCATAAAATATTTTATGTCTTTACAACACCGACAGGCTAATAAATGTATATATCAAGTACTTCCATACTAACAGGACCATTCTAGGCGGGCAACCTAGCAACCTTGATTTGTTCATATCTTCTCATCAATATGTTATATTTGTTATGAGTCATTTGCTCGGAAAACATTTAATGTTTGGTATAACTTTTAAATAATTCAATGTTCAAAGTGATATTGTTATTGACCGATAAACCAACATACTGATTAAAAGGGAATATTTTATTAATTATTTGCATTTTATCTTACATGAGAAATATTTGCCTAAATGTTTTTCAAACTATAGAGAAATCTATATACAATTAATAATGGACGACGTTTAACAAAAAAAAAGAAATAGTAAAATGGTTTCCGGATGATTACTCAAGAACGCTTATGTCTAGGATCATGAAACTTCATAGGTACATTGATCATGACTCGAAGATGACCCCTATTAATTTTCAGGTCACTATATCAAACGTCAAGGTCACGGTGACCTGAAATAGTAAAATGGTTTCCTGATAAAAACTCAAGAACACTTATGCCTAGGAGCATGAAACTTCATGTGTACATTGATCATGACTCGCAGATGACCACTATTGATTTTGAGGTCACTAGGTTAAGGTCACAGTGACCCGAAATAGTTAAATGGTTTCCGGATGATAACTCAAGAACGCTTATGCCTAGGATCATGAAACTTCATAGGTTCATTGATCATGACTCGCAGATGAACCCTATTGATTATTTTCAGGTCACTAGGTCAAAGGTCAAGTTCACGGTGACCCGAAATAGTAAAATGGTTTCCGGATGGTAACTCAGAACGCTTATGCCTAGGATCATGAAATTTCATAGATACATTGATCATGACTCGCATAAAATTATGACCCGATTTGAGGTCACTTGGTCAAAAGTCAAGGTCACGGTGACCCGAAATAGTAAAATGGTTGCCGGATGATAACTCAAGAACACTTATGCCTAGGATCATGAAACTTCATAAATACATTAATCATGACTCGCAGATGATCCCTTTTTAATTTCAGGTCACTATGGCAAAGGTCAAGGTCACGGTGACCCGAAATAGTAAAATGGTTTCAGGATGATAACTCAAGAACGTTTATGCCTAGGATCATGAAATTATATAGGTACATTGATCATTACTCGCAGATGACCCCTAATGATTTTCAGGTCACTATGTCACAGGTCAAGGTCACAGTGACTCAACTTTGAAAAATGGTTTCCAAATGATAAGTCAAGAATGCTTACGCCTATGATCATGAAACTTCATGACCCCTATTGAGTTATAGGTCACTAGGTCAAAGGTCAAGGTCACGGTGACTTGACTCAGTAAAATGGTTTCCGGATGATGACACAAGAAAGCTTACGCCTAGGATCATGAAACTTCATAGGTACATTGATCATGACTCGCAGATGACCCCTATTGATGTTCAGGTCATTAGGTCAAAGGTCAAGGTCACAGTGAGTCAAAACAGTTTAATGATTTCCGGATGATAACTCAAGAATGCTTACGTCTAGGATCATGAAAATTCATAGGTACATTGATCATGACTTGCAGATTACCCCTATTGATGTTTAGGTCATTAGGTCAAAGGTCAAGGTCAAAGTGACTCAAAGCAGTAAAATAGTATCCAGATGATACATGTTTCTCAAAAATGCTTACGCCTAGGACCATTAAACTTTATAGGTACATTGATCATGACTGGTATATAACCCTTATTGATTTTCATATCACTTGGGCAAAGGTCAAGGTCACAGTGACTCATAACAGTAAAAAGGTTTCCTGATGATAACTCAAGATACGCAAGGCATATGATCATGAAACTTCATAGGTAAATTGATCATGACTGGCATATAATCCCTATTGATTTTCAGGTTACTAGGTCAAATGTCAAGGTCACAGTTACAAAAAATGTATTCACACAATGGCTACCACTACAACTGACAGCCCATATGGGGGCATGCATGTTTTACAAACAGCCCTTGTTTGTCTTATGTTGGTAAATGTTCATCTCTGTCAATTCTAGGTTAATTTTGAAAGTAGGTCATATGTGGTCCAAACTAGGTCAACAAACCAAATCACAGAAAAGGTTAGTGAACACTCCAGAGGTCACATTTTCTTCCAGATCTTCATGAAAATTGGACAGAATTGTATGTTATCTCGATGAAATAAAGTTTCAGTTTGAAAGTTGGTAGTTTGTCAAAAACTAGGTCATTAGGTTAAAATATAGAAAACTTCCTTTACCTTTCTACAGGTCACATTATCTTCCTGATTTTCATGAAAATTGCTTTAAATGATCTTAATCAAATCAAAAGCTGAATTTGCAAGTTGGTCCTGGCAGGCTAAAGCTAGGTTACAACTTAGTCAAATCATACATAAGTTTTTGACACTATAGAAGGAGTTTTGGGTGAGCGATACAGGTCTGTCTTGTTTTAGAACAGCCTGTAGTAAGAAAGGGAAGGTATTGTATTTGTTTCAAAAGTAATATTTTATTGTTATTGGAAGTAACTGAGCAATTATATGATGTCATAGTTTTGGTTATTTTGCTCACTTGTTATGATGTGACAAGGTGAGCTTTTGTTATCACTCTTTGTTGTATTTTATCCAAAGTTTATTGTGAACACATAAGATAATTTGGGTGTCACCTCTTTGCCAGATTCTTATGAAACTAGTCACCTCTATGTCATTTTTGTGTTCATATTTTATCAAAAATTAGGGAACTAGGTCAAATATAAGAAAAGGTCTGTTAATACTTTAGTGGTCACATTCTTTCTCTGATCCACTTGTAAATTGGTTATAACATTATTCTCAATGATTTCAAAGTCAAGCATGAAAGTAGCATATTTAACATTTATGTCACAAGGGTTAGTCTCAGTGATTAACAGGTCACGTTCCAAAGTGGGTCATGTGCTTCCAAGCAGTTGATCAATAACTAAAATCATTAAAATCCATGTTAAAACTTACATTTTTTACCTGATCTTCATGGCAGTTGATCAGAATGTTCAAATAAATAAAAGTAGGATCTTGGTAAAAAGACTCAACTAGATCGGATAGACGCAAATAGTTTGTTCATACTCACAATGCCTTTTTTCTAGATCTTCATGAAAAATTAGTTAACACCAAAAGGAAACAATCAGTTTCAGGTGAGCCACATTGTGCTATTTAAGCTATCTATGTATAGTATAGATTGTTACAAAACCTTGTTTATCAATAAAAATAAATGAAAAAAATGGCTTTCTAAAACTTGTAGTCTTGGATGATATATTCATCAATTTGTAATCTACGACGATCTTTTGAGAAGAAAAACAAAGTTTGATTATTATTATACCCCAACATACTGTGATTGGGGGCAAGCACAGGAATTCTCAATTATGTTCCTCGAAAAATAACGGGTAAGCATATTGTTGCTGTTTTATCCAGTTGTCTGGACCATTTCTCCCAAAAGAATTTTAAGTTCAAATATGAGATATTTAGGTAAATAAATTTCATTGAACTGATTGAAGGGATGCAGTGTCCAAGAACAAAAACGATTGCACCACAACCATTAACTATTGGCCTGCGGATAAATGACAAGCAATAAAAATTACACAATTGCGGTGATGTAGATTAACTTAAATGGATGCTTATTTATGTAATGCTTTCCGGTGATTTATACAGAAATATCAGTGAAATAAACTGGTATTTCACTTTTTTAAACAGTGAAAAATAACAGTGAAAATATCGATATTTTTCGCATTTTTTCTGGGAAAATCGATATGCCACCGAATCCAACAAATATCTTCTATATATCCATCCTCTTCAAAAGCATCGTCAAACCAGTACTTTCAGTACTTTGATTTCTTAATTTAGAACGTTTAGCATTGAAACAAATGATAAAATATTGGAGGTCCGCAAATGACAATTAAGGCGATCAGTCGGTAATTACACAATAAGTTAGCAATAGATCCCACATTTTAATTGAATTAACGCACATAAAAATTAGGAAAGCAAAATGTGTCAACATTGGTGCGTGTTTTCAACGAGAACCTTGAGTCGATGCAAATAAGTGTTCATTGTGCATGTCGTCAAATAAATTTACATTAAATACATGAACATAACATTCATTTAAATTTCATACCCTTATAATTTGGGCCGCATCGTGCGTAAATGAGTCCTATGCTAAAAGCGACCAACTTAGCTCAATGTTATTAGTGGTATAATGCAGCCTTTAGCAAATGTATTATCAGTAATTAATAACCCGCTTATTACAGACAGTCGGTTAAATACGCGTATCGCCTATTATCTGATTTAATGATAGCTCAATCAAACCGTTGATAGTGCTTTCATTTGCTACCGAATTCCAATTGAATAAATTTCAATTTAAATAAACGTATATCAACTTTGACATATATTCGCACACGTTCAAACGTATTATGAAGTTGAAAAAAATATTTAATTTCAATTTATTCTATATTTACATTACTTAAACTGTATTTTAATAGATTTTTCTGAATTAGATCATGCTTTTAAGATAAAGATCAATGTTATAATATATTTTCAATACACATGGCCATTACAATAATCCTGCATTTGATAGCTTAAACTGAGAATTTAAAACTTTGTTTCATTTCTAAGGTTTCTTTACCAAATAATTTCAGATAGCAAACTTTTAAAAATAATCATTCATATGTTAATTTAATTAGTTGATCTTTAAATATGTTGTGAATGTATATCGATTTTCAGTTAACATTTTTCAAACGTTGTCTTTATTTAAAAATACTTATCAATTTAACTGCATTCTTTGCCGCGGGCAGCAATGGATTTATTCCATACGTATTTGAGCAAGGTTCTGGAAAAAGGGGCTTATGCCAAAATAGTCGCTCGGTTTAACCTTTAAAAAAATGATGCATTACCGTTTCAATGTTTGGTACGGTATTGTAGAAGATTTCATAGTCTTGACACGACGTTTGCATTTTGAAGGACGAGCCGCGGTTATGTCTTTGTACAAGCACACGATGATCGCCAAAAAATGGCGTTCAATGCGATTACTCGGCGCCTTGTGGTGCTGGCGACTGCATAGAGCGCTCCTCGGCATATTTTTGGACGCCGTGAGAGGACCGCGCAAATGCCGATCTGGTGTGACTTGGGTTTAACGTAAGTGCAGTAGGTGAGTGTATTTAAGACTAAACAATGGACACAATAGCAGCTTTGATAACAAACGCGCGTGTTAATGGTTGAAATGTTGATCTTTTTGAAATGTTGCAAAATAATTCTTTAGTAATAGGATTTGATTTAAACGCGGTTTACTTTTTTGAAATTTAATAAAATAACACAATTTAACATATTTCAAAAGTACAAAACGTATACAGTTTTAATCAAATTATGATTCTGTCTTCTAAATATATCAAAATGATCATTTCGTTTAACGATTACCATCATTTAACATTTACATTGTTTGCAAAATATGTACATTTAAGCAATATACTTTTTACCCAAATGGCTTTTACTGTTCTGTTAATGGACTATATACATAATCTGGTACGGTAAGAATGTATTAACTAAGATATCGATTGTTAATTGTAAAAATATAATCATGCACTGTAATCATCGCATCACGTGTGTGACAACGTAAACATTGACATAATCTTAAATTGTTCAATTTGCTTTGATATATCTCTGTCGAGGAATAAATATCTCACCATGTGATGAGTAAAGAAAAGCATCCAAATATTCCACTTTTATACAGGATACCATTATCGCTTTATTAACATCAGAAACAAATCAAAATATAAACTGGTCAAGTAAGCTTGAACTAGACAGAAACGTGAACAATGCCAGAACAAGGCGTATACTAGTATATTCGTGGACTTTATTATTATATTGTACCCGGGAAATGTTTGCAGATCGGTCGAACATGTATGGCATTGAAGAGATAGCACCACGTGGGTTTTTATTTAAACAAATTATTAATTTAAAATGCAATTCAATACCAATAACGTGGTCATGTATGTACATGCTAATTTGTAAAATACAATGCATCATAGTTTTAAGAAATGACATTATGTACGGAAAAAGCAAAAACAACGGAATAAAGGGCCGCCAAAAAATATTTATAAGTTATCGTTTAGATATATTCTTAACATATGTATTGAACGTTTTAGATAATCAATCATGCGCATACCGTTTGCTTTCGAATTCATGTTTATGATGCAATTAAGGTGCATGCAATCGATGGTCTCGTAAACGCCTGAAAAAATTAATAACTTAAGACGTTAAGGTACACATTTGTTAGAAATAATAAACTCTAAATGTCAATATATTATCTACAATACTTTTGGAAAGACACTTCGATATGCAATGTGACAGAATAAGTTAAATAAAGTGTTATCAATAGATGTTTGCAGATTACACAAATAAACTCGTGCAAGTCAACGTGACCTGTAGATAAAAGAGTCAATGTATAATACATGTACGTTTGGTCTATACTTTTTTGGACGCATGTTACCCACATTTAAATGCTTTGCACATAGCACAGCCTACTAAACTGGGACAGATGCTATGTGCATTCCAATAGAAACGTTCACGGTATATATATAAAATGTAATTCCAAAATAAAAAAAAGAACTATCTATTACACAATAAATTGCAGAAACTAGACAAAATACATACAAAAAAGTATAATTGATATTGAAGTACATATCACGCTCGAAGAAAATTAAAACAATGTAGTTTATGAATAATATGAATATTTTGCCAAAAATTGCTAACGAAAGGAAGTACGCATTGCTCTGGTCAAAACTTTGGTCTACCCAAAGTGCACCAAAACATAATCATTTCGACTGTAAGTCGGACATAAAATAGCGGAATGTTCCTCTTAGGTGACCTAAAAGTACATTATTAAAAACTAGCGATTGAAATAGCTGTCTTTCTAAACTACCCATGTCATCTAATTAGTAATTAGGATTGTTGTTTAGAGCAATCACCATTGGTCATAAATTAAAACATATTTAACAGTTTCCATTTTAACATTTTTGAACTACATGTAGTATCGTAAAACATTTTCCGTATGTTTGCATGCAAGAGTTGTTCTTCAAAGTTCTCCCTATCCCTTTCAAGCTGGGTGTCATTTTAATCCCTAAACACCAGACCCATCGCTTAAGAGTTGTAAAATAAATATATCAAAAATGTCACATTTATGTTGAATGAACATAGTAGGGTATTTATTATAACAGTCTATAAGTTTAAGCATAGCCGCTAATGCTTGACCTGATAAGGTATCAAATTAACATTAACCGCATTCAACTATAATTGGTAAAACAGTTCCCAGATGTAAAATTGTATCAGCAATATCTGATTCTAAGTGAACATGGCGTTTGTGTTTGATTTGTTAATACGTAATTTCCATTTATTGTAATATTCATGAAGCATTTATCCATCCTGTAATATGTGTAAGGTTGCAGAAAAAAAAACATTCACAAAAAAGTAAAATATACTCAGCACACAACATTATTAACAGCTTCAAACAACTAATATCAGCACCACTTTATTTATTCCCGAGCACATGTGAGCTGCTTTTGAGAAAACTGGTACGGTTTTCCCAGAGCGAGGCTCAAATATATGTCCATGCTATTACGGTACCTCTAAAATAAACATAGTAATGGCAATTTACCGTGTATTTCGCCCCATAAAGCTAATTAAGTATGAATAATTAATGAGCAAGAATTATTTAGAAAAACATCGTCGAACATTTTCCAAGACAGTTTGTCATTTTATAACTGGCGGTGTTTAGTTTCTCTGTTTAGTTTGTTTTAAACATAATTTCTGTTTGTTGACATTTTTATTCCTATCTGCGCGAATGTATACATCTGCACTCTTGTTACGTTGCATTTATTAATATGTTCGTGTAATGCGGTTGATTGAAAGTCCTGTCGTTTTTTTGTTTCCATTTTTATTATCAAATGATACCGCCATATTTCAATTTTTCGGCAAAATATGCGTTTTATTATATTTATGAGAAAGCATAAAACAACATACAACACATGCAATCGTTAATATGGTAAAAATAGTTATATAAATATAGGTTTACGCCAATTCTGAATTAAATATGTTACCAAACATAAAGAACAAAAGAAAGATATTCATGGTCTGAATATCAAGAGCCTGAAGCTAGGAGGTATGACCATAAATCATTTAGAGTCGCTGTGAAAGTCACTACCATTGCTAAAGCAACTGGAAACCCTTTCAATATATATGAAAACGTGTATCGACATACAGCTACCTCAATCATTGAAGTATTTAGATATATACTGTTTAGCATTGCTTCCATCCGACTTACGCGCACTTGTGGGAACACTTTCTGCATGTACTCGAACAGTTGAGAGTGAGATGGAATTCGGTTGTGCTTCTTTCGACGTTTCCACTTTTCATTTCACAGGATACGTGCATCCCATAGTTTGGAGTTATTTCCCGAATCTGCCTGGTCTGTACGTATCAATGTTGGTGTCAATGAGGATAATCAAGATTATGCATATGACAGATTCATTTGCGGAATAAGTAATGAAATCATCAACCGAATTTCAGTGGGACTTCAGATTACTCTAGCCTCAAACTCATGAATTATCAAAAGATGCGGTTGCATCACATGTTGAACATGTAAAAATTGTTTACTTTTTATGTGTGGAAATCGGTGTGTAAATAAAAATTCGTCGAGTGTTTCCGGATCGTGCCTTTCCGTTCGTTGGCTAGGAGGCGCTCTGTTGCCAGTATATTAATGCTTGCAAATAGGCAAGTTAGTCGCTTCTCTTGTGGATGCGAGAAAAACAAGATCTGAAGAAGAAGGTACAGTATAAAATAATAGGTCTGGAGCATTTGGATAATTACGTTGGCTGCAAGCTTCAAACGGTGCTGCCCGGGCCACAAGTGATCAGCGTGTGGCTATGATATTTATTAGTGAGAGCATCATTTTGAATAATAAATAATCATATTATAACAAAAAATCAACTTTTCTGAAAATTTCACTATCAAATATATATAACAAGGTATTCAACTCGAAATCACCAGAAAACAGGGTGCATCGCTTTGAACAGCCATTATTTCATCAATTTCGCAGCGATTTTAAAGATCTCGGTCTTATTCAACGCAGAAATGAATTTTCTTTCTGGAAACGTACATGTCTTGCACTATTTTTAACAAATACTGGGTCGACTTTTAAGAAATAACACCATAAACAACTCGCGTGACCCACTTAACATCGATCAGACATAATTTAAGACTGACATCTTCACGGAGTAAAGGGCATTTTCCCTGCAAAGTTCACGGACCTCTATACCATAATTCAATAAAACGTATGAAAAAAAAATCTTACTGTGCTTGCCGTTGCATTATGCATCAAAACTAACTGTCCAGCGCCGTTTGAAACCTTTGTTTACATGCATTTCAACCAACTGACATATATATATATATATATAACAAGGTATTCAACTCAAAATCACCCGTTTTCGGGTGATTTTGAGTTGAATACCTTAATATATATATATATATATATATATATATATATATATATATATATATATATATATATATATATATATATATATATATATATATATATATATATATATATATATATATATATATATATATATATATACATATATATATATATATAAAACAAGGTATTCCACTCAAAATCACCCGAAAACGGGATGCATCGCTTTGAACAGCCATAACTTCATTAATTTTGCAGCGACCTTGGTCTTATATATATATATTTGATAGTGAATTTGTTTGTTCTATATAATATGATTATTTATCATTCAAAATGATATTTGCACTAATTAATATCATAGTCACACGCTAATCACCTGTGGCCCGGGCTGCAGAGTGTCTATTGTAGAGGTTCTTCAGGGTTAGATACGTCGAAAGCGCGGTGGTAGAAGATTACCGAGGGCTTTCAGGACGTGGAGTTACACCTTCATCGAAGCCGGAAAATATTGAAGACAGAAGCTCCGTTAGAACAAGAGTTCCCTGTACGTCGCATTGTAAATATTTGAGGCGACTCAATTACTCTTCAGTTCCTAATCATTAGGTAGGTAGCCTGAGAAAAATTAGTTATTCTTCATTGTTTTTTGTAATAGGCCTTCCGAGGGTTTCGGAAGGCACAACTTCATTGAGAGGGCGCGCACATAGCGCTCGGTGGCGGCCTCAGGAAGTCGACCGGCTCGCGTTACACGTTTAATTTCTTTACATCCAATTTTGCATTGAGTGTTCAAAGGCGGTGACCCCAGTTTTATTCATGTGTGTGTTTGTGTTTAGTTTTTTGAATATTTCCCATAACGTTTGTATCTTTTTTCCCTTTTTGCCTTAATGTTTGGAAATTCATTCCTTGCAATAAATGAAAGACCACATGCTAGAATAAGTTTTTCCTCATACTGGTGCAGATGAGGCACTTTGTTGATAATTGAATGAATTATAAGTTTTGATCTTTTTTATACTTAAAATTTTTTTTTTTAAGAAATCCATAAAAGAAAATTTGTGCAACTGTCTTGTCGTTTATTGCGTTATTCATTTTAACTGCTCATTGCCAAAACACATCATGGTCATTATTGTTATATCAGGGTACGCGTTTGCGCCGTAAACATTCATAGTCCTATGCGTCTTGGTGTATGGGCACAGCGAACATTTCTGCGAAAATAAAATGATAAAAAATCAGTTATAATCAACGTTGTATATTAGCCGATTATATGAAATGCATATGAATATGACATAACAACTGTTCCAAATATTTGCTTAGAGCATTGCGATTTCCGCCAACCGTTCTATAATTATACAGAATGTAATATTGTGGACGACATCTGTTAAATGTATTAACAAATTAAGTTTACTTTTTAACATTGAAACGTGTAGTGGATGTTCAATTTCAATAGTATTATACCACTCCAACGTTTTACACATACAAACTACAGGTAACCCCAAGGGTACGGACATATTTAATGCAAGGGGTTAATTTGAAAACCTAGTAGAGGACCACCATGTCCATAGCCTATCTATAAAACACAATGTTGCAATATAACTATTATATAACACAAGTTTTACCGCAGATCACTGGCTTGCCCTGAATGGTGATATGCCATTGTCTATTTTTTATTCCACTGGTCATTATATTTACTTTACTGAAATATGGGTTAACTCTAGCTGATCAAGGGTCACTGTTCGGGCTGGCCATTGGTTACAAATACTGTCAACCGCGTGCATAGGCTGGTCTCTTTCTGAACTCAGTGTAGATACATCTATCAACGTGAAACCGGAAAAATATTGATATTAAATGCACACGTCATGACTCGATTAATAAGGGGTCGGTACCGTCATTTGGCTAAAATAATTTGGTCATTGGAGATTTTATTGAAGTAAACAACATTTGATTTATTATACCAATGGAGTATAATATAATTTATATAAAATTCATTAACATGTCATTGTTCCTACTAATATGTTTATTAACAATAACAAAATAAACAAGACGGCTTGATTCTTCTTCTATGTTGATATTATAATGAATATTTCCTGTCATTCACCAGAGATAACGGCCACAAAGGCAATTGCAGTTGATATTTGTTGTAATTATATTGTATGTTTGAAATTAAAGCGGATGAATTGTTTTAACTAAACCACGTAATTCGATCATTCCAAAAAAGTCGATTTTTAAAATTATTTTTCAAATGAATTTATATGAATATATATACCTTTTTGAACATGGTCTTTATCTAAGCTACATACTCTAACAAATATGGTACAATACCTCCATTCATACTCTAATGTTGGAGGCAATCCTTTTTATAGTTTTAGAGAAATGCTGGAACTGATCCAACTGAACCAATGTGCAATATCGCGCAAGGTTTGTAAGTAAGCCACTAACAAACAAAATAACAACATAATACCCCACACTGGCATCGAAAGTATCCTTAGCTAGATACCTATCAATATGTAAAATTGAAGATTTTACTCAAATGCAACACGAGTGTTCTTATTGCAAACAAACCACACAATCTTAGCCTGGTTTCTGAAGTACAAAACGTGGCATAAACGCTGGCTACCGTTAAAGATTTTGATCAGTGACTGTTTATAAAGACCATGGACAATTTTGTTAAGTTTTACGTCAATATCTTTGGTATGGTATTTAGATAGATATGGAGATGTTTTACAAAATTTAATTCTTAAATTCCTATTCTGAAATTCCAACGTCAATATCTTTGGTATGGTATTTTGATAGAAACGGAGATCTTTTACAAAATTTTATTCTGAAATTCCTATTCTAATTTCCTAATTACACAATACAAACTCTTTACCCTTATAAAATATTGTATTGTGTTATATGTAAACGGTATGTGCTGTATCGTATTCAATATGTTGTATTTTTCTATATTTATGAGCTAGTTATCAAATAATGTTCACCTTAATTCGTTTTAAATATGCTCAACCATAATTTTCAATTTAGAATGGTATAATATCGCCGTAATGTATATTTATTTATATTATGCTTTCCAATGGTTTATATAGAAATATCAGTGAATTAAAACTGATATTTCACTGTTTCAAACATTGAAAAATAGAAAAATATCTATAATTTTCATGGTTTGACCGGAACTATTTTTAGATATTTTTGGTTTCCCCATTGTGATCCCCCAATTTTACCAAGGGCGATTACTCTGTATTAAACGTTTATAAATACATACGGATAAGCTTACCTTGAAAACACATGTCATAATATTTCGGGGCGCCAAATGGGGAATAATATTGTCCGGAATGGTAAAAATACAAAAATAATCATTTGTAAGCATAAAATAAAAATAAAATCTGTTTGATTTGGTAAAATATCGATTTTTATTCACTTGTGATCATAGAAATATATATACATTTGTAAATTTTATCATATTTCTATGATCACTTGTGAATGCAAATCGATATTCCACAAAATCCAACAAATATCCTCTATATTATCATGGGTGCTATTGATGTATCTTAGCTGTGATTGTCAAATCTAATACAACCTCTGTAGATTTATCAAATGTAATGTACAATAAAATAAAATACTTACTTACATTATGTTGTGTTCGTTTGAGTTATCGCTATATAACGTGGAAAACTGGACATGACAAAAACATGTCGTTATCGTTATGCAACAACTAACTCTATATTTAACAGTTTTAAAATTTGTTATAAAAGTCAAAACAATTCATGAAATTATACATTTGAACTTATATTTGTAATAGCTCTGAACTTTGAATAAAGCCAACAAAGCCTCTGAATACACGCATATAATACGCCGAATTAATTGCATTTATACTTGTAAATCAATATTAAAATTTACATGTCTAGTATACAATCTTCTTAGATACAGTCGATTTTTCTTTTTTATAACACTTATAAGCATGAGATGTGTCTTGGATATTCGTATTATGGCTAAGCAAAAAATGTGTACCAAACTGCCAAGGTCTAGTTTCCTTATACAGCAACTGCACATTGCAAAAAATGTATGCCGAATCAGAATGACATCACACATGTTTGGCATGTTATTACTGACGGTGTTTAGTTTCTCTGTTCATTTTGTTTTACAGATAAATTTGCTTGCGGGCATTTTCTTCCTCTCTGCGCGAATGTATACATGGTCTCTCTTGTTACGTTGCATTTATGATTCTATATGTATGTGTTTGCGTAAAGCGGTTAATTGAAAGTCCTATCGTTTTTTTCTCTCTTTTTAATATCAAATGATACAGCAATACTTTTCAATTTTTCGGCTATACATGCTTTTGATTATATTAATAATAAAGCATAAAAATACAACATACAACACATGCAATCGTGAATATAATTAAGATAGTAATATAAATATGTGTCTTCGCCGATTTGGGATGAAATAAGTTACCAAATATATAAACCTGAAATTATCAGAATTACTACAAACATACTGCAAACCTATTCAAACGCCTTACACAATCCATATTTCATAGTTTGCTTAATAATTTACAAGAATGCATGATGTTTAAGTTCCATCATTAACAGTGAACTGAATTTTAATTAATGAAAGTAAATGTCAACAGACACGTCGGATATGTTTACAAAAATATATTTGATACAATATGTTTCAATACAAAAATATACAAATTATTTATATAACGTAATTAAAAATGATTAAATTAAATAATGTCATTATTTTCGAGCATTTAAGTAATGGCTCAAAACAAAAACGCACGCCTATGTAAAGCTTTTAGTTTGCAAGGTTGTTGGATGCATTTTGTTTGATAGCAATAGAGCTAAGTACATTCTTTATGAAGAATTATGAACAAAACAAGTTGGGTTCGCGCAAACATTAATATAAAACATCCGGATAAAAAGAGCCTTGCATGAAAATGTGTCGAGTTGCCAAATTATGAATGAGATCAGTTTTGCAGTAACTGACACCCCAAAAAGTAAATATTTTAGTACTCGTAAACTTGTGAATCATGGACAGATGGTGTATTTGGTGCGTCTTGAGCCCGTTATATTAGAGACCAAACTACCAAATACTATCATGATCAACAAAAACTGATAAAAGAGAATGTATTTTCTATTTACTGGTTCCAGTTTTCTGAAAGTAGCCCATGTCGTTGAAATAACATTTATCAAACAGGCAGGACATTTATTGAAATGATGTCGTATTTGTAAAACAACGAAACACACCGTACGTATATCGAGAACAAAAATGATGTTTATATAACCTTTAACATTCTAAATTTGTATCCTTTTAATAACATGTGTATGTTTTTTTCAGTTATTTATATTAATACATTTTTTAAGTAAGATATACTGCACTATTTATGTTCAGGCTTTTCCGCTATGTAAGCAAATGTGATGTATGTAAATGAACTAAACTACCTTTCTTTGTTTTCTTATCGATGGCAAAGTCTGAGATGATGCCGTATGTATCTACATCGAACAGAAACCCGCAATCAAAGTATCTATAGAATCTTTCCATGTAACCAAGCTAGAGAGGCATTGACCTGAATGCGGGTCGAACCCGGGTACTCTCTCATGTTCTAAATGCATACACCTATTTTTTTTGTTATAAAAGCAAGCTCATAAGCAAGTCTTTGTCCGAAACCATCGAGATATATCCCGTTGTAACTACATCATATAACGTTGGGAAATTTCCTCGTTAAAATTCCGTTTCCATAAATAGTAATAAGCCAACTAATGACTAATAAAATTCCTCTTCACGTTTTTATACTCTTGGTATGAAGAATGTTAAGCAACGCGCATTTGAGCGGCTAGCAAAGCGTATAACGGCTAATATGAAGCGAACACCGCCTGCATCGTAACTGTGTTGAAAACGCTTGATTTGATTGGTCGAATATCCTTGCGGCATTGTACACGGAAACGGATGATATGTCACTACGAAATTTTGCTAGCCTTATCGTCCAGGGCCAGACAATAAACATAGCATATTTAAGTGAACGCTAGTTCCGACGAGGAAAGCATGCAGAATAAGTGCTAAGTATACCTCAACTAGCAATATGCACATGACAAAATAGTCTTGCTCTACTTTTTTAATACGTTTTGCTTTCGTTTTCAAAAATGAAAGCAACAACTTAAATTCGCTTTTTAATGTTTTATCTAGTTATCTTATAAGGAAGAAAATACATCCAAACATCAAAAAAACTGTCAATGGAGCGTACATTGACATTATTAAATTGGCCTTCAAAATATTGAATATTTTTCAAAGACAAGTATCTCAGGAACCTATGCATTCGTTATCGCGGTACTGGACGACAAAGCCTCGCTAGTGAATGAATATATGGTTAATCGAGCTAGTTTAGAGCTATAAAACTGTCTAAATTTTGGATTCAGAAATCCGTAAACCATTGGGTTTATGGCAGAATTAAGAAAGTAAGAGCGCACACCGATCTCATATCCAACTAGAGAACTTCCCCGTAAAGAATCTCTTAAGTCGTTAAACTCGTCAACTATGACTAAAATAAGATATGGTAAAAAGCTGATAACAAAAATCGATGCAACCACTAGCATGATCATGGTGTACTTTATAGATTTGTTGTTAAGTTTGTCTTTCTTATGATGATCACCATTTATATCCACTGCCTTCTTTTGCTCTGCGTCAATACATTTTGCGCGCAGTTGCATAGCATTTGCCTTTCTAGCACACGATGCACGACCCTGCTCATCGATATCAATTCCGCTGCTTTCTTCATCAATTTTAGTTGAATCTAAATCCGCGTGCACGTGTTTGGATCGCCGTATCCGCGACATTGGTCGTGTCTGTATTAGTTTTCTTTTATGTTGATATATGGACCTGCCGACGAGCGAATACATCACAACAAGGGTTCCAGTACCAAATATGAACGTTATAAGATAGACGAAATTGAAACCCCAGATATAGGCTCTATAATTACTTTCATCTGTCGTCGTACAATCATACCCTTTCACAATTCGACCATTTTGCGCGTTTAAATCAACTTCGACCGATTTATAAAAGACTAACGCCGGCCAAGAATATATCAAACCAAGCAAAAACGAAAGTGCACAGAGTAACTTGCATTTCAGTAAGTCAAGCTGCTTCTTCAATGGCCGACATATTCTTCTAAATCGGTCAACAGATATCGCAAGAAGTGTAAATGCACTTCCTATTGCGGCTACGTGATTAACAAAACGCAGGAACTTGCAAAGATGTCCGTTAGTGAATGTATAGTAAAACCTCATATCTACAATTTCAATCGGCATCGACACAGCACAGCTCACTAAGTCGAATAACGCAACAGTGCAAATAAAAACGGCATGGCTTGAGCGCCTTGTCTGCTGTCCATAGTAATAGCAGACGAGAATATTTCCTAAGAGACCGAAGAACATCAATACACTTAGGTAAACGACGACTGGCGTCATCAATGACGCAACTTCTGAATTTAATTTTTCAAGCAAATCGGAATCGCTGATGTTTGCTTCTGTAGTCATTTTTCCCTGTTTCACCGGCAGCAAATTCCCAATTTACCTGAAATATAAATGTATAATTCTTACGTATTATTAATAAAGTCTAAGGTAATTTCCAATTTGTATCAACCCAAAAAGTAAACATAAATAAAAACTACATAGCATTTTAACTATGTTTAGTTGGAGTGGTTGAATAAAGGAAAACAATCAACGGTTTGATAAATCAATCGCCCCATTGGGTGCTTTCCTCTGGTACCGCATTAAGTATTATGTGCATAAGGAAGCTATATAAGCATAACAAATCAATATAAGCAAAATACATGTGTATTTTTTTAATCATTTAAATGCATTTAACTTACAGCTGAACAATACAGATGTAAACGGAGAAAAAACAACATATGGTTGATTTCCTTTCACATTGTGAACAAAACATGCAAAGTCATCGTGACAATATATTTTCGGACAAACGGGTTTATGTCCATAATTTATTACTCTTAATATTCGTACAGAATATTTAACAACGCTAATTTACCAGTTTTCTGGCCCGTTTTTGCTTATCTGATGATCTTTTGATCATGTTTTTAGTAACGGATTAAGGTCATAAACCTGGAAGATAAATTCCTGCGGCCACTTGATCATTACACATGCGTTATCGGGCAAATTATTATTTTTAACAGTAATAAAAAATGGTTTCAACCAACAACATTTGACATGATATCGTATTGAGAAAGCAGTGTGTTTAATGCCTATGATTTAAAAAGATACCATTTGAGGTAAAAGATTGCAAAGTTGTTAAGTTGTGTTAATGTAAAAGCATAGAAAGAAAAGTACAACGAAGTACCATAACATAGCTGTCTCTTTTTTTCGGAATCCTCTATTTTTTAATACTTTTCCAAAACACAATATGTTTGATACTCCAAAAACTAACATTTGTTACGGTGATCTTCAAAATATGCGAAATAATAAGATCATTAAATACCCTGACATTTCTATCTAAAATGTGTAAATCGACACATAACAATCCAAATTCATACTGTGTAAAAGTTGCGAAAAAACAAATCATAAGCAAGTCGAGATCTATAAATCGGATTCATTATACAAACATCTAGATCAGGCGTTGCCGATGGTTCTAAAACAAATATAGGATTTTTTTAAATGTATGTTAATTGTAAAGGCAAAAAAAAGACTGGTCGTTGACGTGTCAAATCTACATGTTCAATCGAGTCAATTTAGTCGTCAATTCATGCTCACTTTTTCAATTTGATCTTCAAAATCCAGATTCTTCTTTGTCTCGAGCTGTGTCCAGTCAAGTACCTTGACGTATCAATTACTACACCGTATTTTTATTCCTCTATTGATTCATTTTGAATAGGATGTGTATAATTATTAACCGTGTTTTACGTTCTGTGAACTTTGCACTATAAGATCCGATTAAACCACTAATAAATATGGTTTTTATGCACACACACTACTCGTTATATAGATAACTTCGAATCTGTTATAGAAGAGTAACTGCACATGACAAAATGTACTAAGGCACTATTCTTTACCAAAGTATATAGTTTAAATCCATTGGTGTAGCCAGCCAATGGGTATTACATTTTTCCACAACGAGTACCTAAATAGCCCAATGATCTTGTGTCGAACAATATGAGAAACATACGGCGTTTGTTGGACTATTATCATTCTTATTTGAATATTATTTAATTTTAACAATAAAAACAAACTTTTAATTTAATAGTTACCCATCCAAAATACCGGTAAAGCTTCAATAATTTGGCTGTTTGCACGATAAAAAGGTAATTATATGAAAGAACAATCTCAAGTTGAGCTACAAAAGAGAAGAGTCTGCATGGATGACACAGATCATCGCTTCGAACGACATCCGATTGTTGGTCTGTCTTTCCACGCGAAACTTTGGCGCGCGTAGGTTCTGGCTCCGACCAGGCACTCTGCCATCAATAACTTTCTTAGGATGAATCCTGCGCACGCTCGAATCCAGGGAACGATTGTGTGAACAGGTGTGAAGCGGTATGTTCAGAAAAGCCCGATCGGGATTTTGTTGGCATGGCCAATGAAGTCACGCGGAATATGGTTTAAATTTTGTCGAGAGACTTAAAATATTACGCCCATACATTTTGGTACACTCGATCTTTGTGTACAGAAATACGTTTCTATCACCTCGAATATTGACTAAAGTGTTACCTCAGCGACTAAAGAAGCAACATACCCGACACGCTTCGCTATACTTGCTGAATGTGTACGAAAACTTTACTTTCAAACGCAGGTGACTTTACAAATATCTAAGGCAATGAAATAAAGAACCATAAAACGAGTATTCAAATATTGTGTAATATTTTTTGTTATTGTGGGGTATGTTTTTCTTAATGGTTAGTTCTAAAAAATAACACATTCATAATTTGCTTTGCAATAATACTGCGTCAAAGATACGCCACAGCAGAGAGTTTGTTTTACAGGGTAATAACATGCGAAAAAAGTCAATTTCAAAATTGACACTGTCAACAACTTCTGAGTGTTCGCTAGTGGTTTTCAATTATAATTTATTCAATGCATACCCAGTCTTGTTTACTTGTTGTCAAACTTGTTTTTTACTTATCTTCCTCAATGTTTGGATGATGAGACACGCATGTCATAAAAATCGGTGTTATTTATTTCCTCTTAGGATGTTTGTTGACTCGCATTTCTTTTTTTTGAGCTGTATTATATGTAACATGATTACATGTCGCAGATGTTGTCGCTTAAACATTCAACCTTGTTGTTGTCAACAAATAGTAACCCCGCATTGCGGTAAACATGTTTATTAATAACACATCGTGGACTTCCTTTTAACTAACGGCGTTAGTAAAACCAATCGAAATAAAGTGCGCACTTTTCGAAAAGAAAGAATAAGACGATGAAATCCATTGCGATAATCTTACTCGAATATTTGGAAAATACAAAAGTACTACTGTATTCTGTTATTGTCCGTTTCAAGAAGCTAATTGTGTTTTGTATTGTTCTGTAATTTGACAAGGGTATTGTATACGCAAACCATCTATAATGTATAGGTGTATGATATGAAATACAAAATATAGTTATTTGATTCAAACAGGTAGCCCATAATTGTTTGAGTTAAAAATGAAGACACGAGCAAATGCTTACAAAAGTGTCTTTTCATTTATGCTTCTGGTGTTAATTGTTATTTTTTTCTGTCTTTTTTCATGTGTTTTCACCTTTTGTATTAGGAACGTTTTTCATAACCGGTGTTTAGTATTGGAAAAAATGAGGCCCATAAATGACAATTAAGGCGATCAGTAGGTAATTACACAATAAATAAGCAGAAGACACCACATTTAAATTGAATTTACGAACACAAACATTAGAAAGGCAAACTGTGCCAACATTGGTGCGTGTTTTCAACAAGAACCTTGAGTCGCTGCAAATAAGTGTGCATTGTACATGTCGTTTAATTATATTTACATTAAATACATTTAAATTACATAAAATAAAATTATATACCAACTAATAATGTGAGCCGCATTGTGAAAAAAAAGAGTCTAATGCTTAAAACGACCAACGTAGCTTAACCCCGGTGCTTCCTGGTCCACCAATAAGACCACGAAACGATGCCGGACTGATTAGCGTACAGCGTAGCTCCCGATCAGACAGCTCGCCTTCGTTAGCTGGTATTGAGTTACATTGGTCGCATATGTAATAAGACCCATTTTCGCATGACGCGGCTCATTCGTACCCAATATTTGAACAGTATAGATTGTAATGCACTTTTAACACAGCAAGAACTATTTTCCATAATTTAAAATTAATTCATCACGACATTTTCTCAAAATTTGACCAATGAACAAAAAAAGACATTTAAATATCTCAAAGAAACAGTTTTCGAACTGATCCATGATTCGATAAAAAAATCTAGCAATACCACTCTGAACTAAGTCACAAGATCGAGTCTTAACACATATGTCCAGGTCGTCATGAAAATTGTGTTTTTGTTGTTGTTGTTTTGTTTTGATTGAGTACTGTTGATGGCACAGCGCGCGGTTAAAAGAGGTGACATGATTTTTTTAAACATATGTTGCAGTTTGTTTTATGGGCTTGTTTTAACTACCATGCTGCTTTTACGAATAACCTGAAATCTTCTTATTGCGAACACACGCTTTGAAATCAAATATCAAAAGAAATATATTGTTCTATAATAGTGTCCTAAGAATAATAGACACATCAATATAGTTCGCATACTTCAATTTGCACATGAAGCACGAGTAAAATAACACACGCAATTAATCTAAAAAACAGTGCGTCATGGATACATGATTTTAATGTAAAATGTACCAACAATTATGGGCGACATATCAAGTAGATTCATTGAGTCGTCGTTGAGAATTTAGAATTTTATGATATATAATTAACCACTAATAAATCCAATGATTTATTAAAACTATCCATATAAAAGTGTGTGATTTGATTCAAAAACATAAGCAAGGCCGCTGAAGTCTTAATTTTAATACTTATAACAGACACAATAATTACAATGATGAATAATTACACTGAAAAAAATACCATTGTTCAATACAGATCTTCATTACAGCCCAATACGTAGTCAAACGTATTAGCCTCCATCTATGAAAACTGGACTGAATACGTTTTCGTACAGTGTCTCCACGTATAAGCCTGTGCAATCTCCATCCGCTTATCATGGTCGACACTTTCGCAAAAACTTAATTTTTGTTTAGAAATGACTTCCTTTAAACAACACATTCCATAAATCGAAAAGTGTCGTCACTGATAAGTCAGGAACGCATTACACATTATAATATGGTACGACATTTTCCCAATTTTAACAGAACAAAGCTCACATTTTCTTCTATAGAAAAGTAGTGAAAGGCAAACGTTTCAATGTAATGTTAATTGCGCAAATCAGTCATACAATGTGTTTCGTAATTGTAAGGCCTATTCAATCTCTTTTTACCCTGTGGTAGAGAAACGTTCAACATCAAACTAATTACTTTTTTCATTTTATATAAATATAAATATCTGGGAAAACGGGGCTTAATTCATGTACATAAAGTGTCTTCCCAGATTAGCTTGTGCAGTTCTTACAGGCTTATAGGACGTCACTTTCCGCCTTTAGTAAATTATACGTTTAAAGGAAGTCTCTCCTTTGCGGAAATCCAGTTTAGCAAAAACATTTCGTCGGATATTAACCTGTGTGCACTGCACAGGCAAATCTGTGACTGCACTTTACGTTCATGCATTAAACCTGGTTTTCCCAACGCGCGACTCGTATAACTTGTTTTTCAAGCTCGTTTTGTATACTCAGATTGACAATAATCTCACCTTATACTGATACTGATTTTATTCAAAACATAATGGATTTATATTATCAAACTGAGTTAAATGAGCGTATCAAAACGAATGCCATATCGTCTTATGTCGCCCCCGAACTTGTCGATATACCTCCAGCAGGCGTCTGGTATTGAAAACATCGACACAGTTTGGAGCTGTAGAAAAGTCTGAATTTCGGGTTGAAGAATCCATAGACCAGTGGGTTTATCGCGGAATTGAGAAAGTACGACCTCACCCCAAACTGAAAGGCGACCTGACTTGCGGTGGTTTTGTGAAACGTCAAGAATTCATCTAGAATAATTAATACCAAATGTGGCAAAAAGCTGATTATGAATATTGCTGTTATAACTATCATGATCATAGTGTACTTCTTTGATTTTATCTCTATTGATTTTTTCCGTCGTGTGTTGCTGTCCCCTGATTGTTCGTCGTTTACATCCTTGTTAATTTCGACATTTTTAATCACATTGCCAGGATTATTATCCTGATCAATGTTACTGTTTTCTGAGGGGACCGATTCCTCTGAACGTCCGTGTGTTCTTTGGTTACCCTTCTTTGTCTGCGATGTGTCACTGTTGGTGTAATTTAAACCGCGCACTTCAGAAATAGGTCTAGAATAGAGCTGACTCTTCCTCTTATGTCCTAAAATAGACCTTCCCACGAATGAATACATAACACACAGGATGGTCGTGCTAGCGAGAAAGGTAACTAAATACACTCCATTGAAAATCCAGAGATACGTGTTATAGCCGCTGTCCTTAGTCGTTGTACAGTCGTACCCAGTTATGTTCTTACCATTGGACGCTGTCAGATTCACGTGCACAGAGGTGTAAAAAACTAAAGCCGGCCATGAGTAAACAACAGCTACTACGACTGAGATACCACACATGACCTTTGACTTTTTAAGGTTGAGCTGTTTCTTAAAAGGTCGACATACACGCCTAAAACGATCAACGGAGACCACCAGAAGTGTAAATGCGCTTCCTGTTGTAACAATGTAGTTGATAAAACGTAGAAATTTACACAATCCACCGTTTCTGAAAGTGTAGAAAAAAGTTATGTCTACGATCTCGATCGGAATAGAAACGCCACAACTTATCAAGTCGAACACGGCAACGGTGCAAATAAACACCGCGTGACTGGAGCGTCCTGTCTTCCATCCGTAGTAATAGCAGACGAGAATGTTGCCAATGAGACCAAAGAGCATCAAAACGCTGAGATACACGATCACTGGCGTCATCGATGACGTAATTTTCGAGTTAACCTCCTTGAGCAAGTATGCATCGCTTCTGTTTCCTCCGAGTGACATTTTCGTCGAGCGTAGATCGGTTGTTTACATCGTGCGTCAATAATTAAACTGAAAAAATGAAGATTTATATATGCAAAAACGACAGGTCTATACGATATTCAAACATTGGACCAGTAATAAATTAAAAACAGTATTTTTAAGTTTTCTGCTACACTTTATATGCTAGTTATACAAACACTAGTTTTACAATAAATTATGTTGCTTTTTTAATGTATGCAATAAAATGGACACCAATAAGCAATTTATATTACAATTACATGTCTCAACAAAACTGAAAAAAAACATACCTTGTGATAACAAAAAACCGCTGGTACGTGTCCACAGAGAACTGCAAGAGACACTAACATAATGCATTTACAATATTAAAAAATATAAGGTACGTTATTTTAACTACTTCAAACACGATTTGTCCATTCGAAAGGCAAACATAAATATTCAATCAAAATGTAATGATATTTCAATATGAATAGCTTATTTCAAGTTCATACAACAGATTATCAATTCTTTCAATTCATCAATACACGTCTCTCAAATAAGATCGTGATTTCATTATGGTTTATTTCAATTTTACAAAGAGGTTGTTTGTTCATATCAAGGTTTCGGAACGATCCTTTTCTAAGTGGGCGACAATATAATTAGTAATGTTTCCTTTCGGGGTATGGTAATACAAACACTTACCAATGAATAATGCAAGGTCAAGCGAAATAAGATATAATATAAATATTGTTGCACTTGCACAATTGATCGATACAAGCCAATCGAGCATTTGACAATAAAAGCTATATGCCATGCCTGTGGTGATATTTGATTGAAGTATTAAAGAGCAATCATTCGTTAGAACGCTTAAAAAGGACTTAAATTGTAACACGAGCCGGGTCTGTGTGTCATTATTTGTATAATGCAGCCTTCAGCAAATTTATTATCAGTAATTAATAACCCGCTTTTTACAGACAGTCGGTTCAATGCGCGTGTCACCTATTATCTGATACAATAATAGCTCACTCAGACAGTTTACAGTGCTTCCATTTGAATACATTTCAATAAAAAGAAAATTATATGAACTAGGACCGATATTCGCGTTCGTTCAAATGTATTATGAAGTTGAAAGAGATATTTAATTTCGATTTACTCGATATTTAATTTACTTTAAATGTTTTCTTCTATATTGTTTAAATTTAGATCATGATTTTTTGATAAAGATCGGTGTTCTCGATCTATTATCGATACACATGGTCATTAAAAAAAACCTGAAGTTGGTAACTTGTACTGAGGACGTTTAGCTTTGTGTCATTTCTAAGGTTTCTTTGCCAGATATTTTCAGATACTTTGTAAAGCAAATGTTTTAAAAAAAGCATTCACACATGTTAATTCAATTGGCTGGTCTTTAAATAAGTTTTGAATGTATATCGATTTTAAGTTAACATTTTTCAAACGCTGTCTTTATTATGATTTACTAATTAATTTTATGTTTCATCAAAAAGATAAACAACTGCATCCTTGGCTGCTGGGTAGCGATGGATTTATTCCATAAGTATTTGAGCAAGGTTCTGGAAAAAAACGGGCTAATGCCAAAAGAGTCGCTCGGTTTAGCCTTTGAAAATATGGTGCATTACCGTTTAAATTTTTGGTACGGTATTTAAGAGGATTTCATAGTCTTGACACAGCGTTTGCATTTTGAAGTACGAGCCGCGGCAATGTCTTTGTACAAGCACACAATGATCGCCATTACATGGCATTCTATGAGATGACTCAGCGCCTTGAGGTGCTGGCGACTGCATAGAGCGCCCCTCTGTAATCTTCATATTTTTTGACGCCCTGGTGTGACTGGTGTTGAATGTAAGTGCAGTAAGTGTATTTAAGGCTAAACCGTGGACAAAATCGCAACTTTTAAATCGAAAAACGCGCGTCTTAATGGTTGAAATTTCTTGAATATCTTTTTTAATGTGGCAAAATAATTTTTCAGTTATATGATTTTATTTATACGCGATTTACTTGTTCGCAATTTAATAAAATAGCAAAACTTATATTGTCAAAAGTACATAACGTATACATTTTTAATGAAATAATGATTATGTCTTCAAAATATATCAAAACGATCATTTCGTTTAAAGATTACCATCAAACGTAACAGTTAACAGTATAAAGCGTTTTCGTCGATTTAAAAAACATACGCGTATAACTTACAATACATTTTAAATAAACTTAAGTTCTAAAGTCTAAATGAAAAATGGCAGCGCGTAAGACTTCATTCTAAAGGACCCCGGTTAAAATTATGTTCTTATAATTCTTTTATATATGTGCATATCTTATAGATCTAAATATTAGATACAAATAATATAATTTCTCACAATAAGAACAATATGTGCCCAACCCTGTTTAGACTGTGATTACTAGCGCTTATCGCACGCTAAAAGGGCAGTCTATATCACTCGCTATACGGTCAGTCTATATCACTCGCTATACGGTCAGTCTATATCGCTCGCTATAAGGTCAGGCAATAACGCTCGCTATAAGGTCAAGCAATAACGCTCGCTATAAGGTCAAGCAATAACGCTCGCTATAAGGTTCGGCTATAACACTCGCTATAAAGTCAGGCTTTATCGCACGCTATAAGGTCAGATTACCAGTTTATCGCTCGCTATAAGGCCAGGCTATAACGATTGCTATAAGATTAAGTTATATCGCTCGCTGTAAGGCTAGGCTGTATCGCTCGCTATAAGGTCAAATTACATCGCATATAATATAGCTCTCTATACAGTCAGTCTATATCGCTGGCTACAAGGTCAGTCTATATCGCTGGGTATAAAGTCATATTATATCGCTCGCTAAAAGGTCAAGTTATATCAATCGCTATAAGTTCAGTCTATATCGCTCGTTATAAGGTCAGATTATATCGCTTGCTATAAGGTCAAGTTATATCGCTCGCTGTAAGGTCAGTCTATATCGCTGGTTATAAAATCAGTCTATATCGCTGGCTATAAGGTCATATTATATCGCTCGCTAAAAGGTCAAGTTATATCGATCGCTATAAGTTCAGTCTATATCGCTCGTTATAAGGTTAGATTATATCGCTTGCTATTTGGTCAAGTTATATCGCTCGCTGTAAGGTCAGTCTATATCGCTGGCTTTAAGGTCAGTTTATATCGCTGGCTATAAGGTCATATCATATCGCTCGCTTAAAGGTCAAGTTATATCGCTCGCTATAAGTTCAGTCAATATCGCTGGCTATAAGGTCATATTATATTGCTCGCTATACGATCAAGTTATATCACTCACTATATGGTTAGGCTATATAGCTCGCTGTAAGGTCATGCTTTATCACTCGCTATAAGGTCAGGCTATATCGCTCACTTAAGGTCATGCTATAACGCTCACCATAAGGCCAGGCTAGATCGCCATCTATAAGATCACGCTCTATCGATCGCTAAACGGTCAGGATACATTGCTCACTATAAGGTCAGATTGTTTCACTCGCTATAAGGTCAGGCTATATATCTTGCTATTATGTCAGGCTTTTTCACTAGTTTCAAGGTTAGGCTTTTTCGCTAACAATAACTCCAGGCTATATCGCTCACTATAAGACCAGGTTAGATCGCCCATTATAAGATCAAGCTATATCGCTCGCTATACGTTCCAGCTACATTTCTCCCTATAAAGTTAGGCCAAATCGCTGTTAAGGCGAACAATCTTTATTTTGAAAAGCAAGTGCTGTATTTCGACGTTTGAAATGAAACTATTACATTTACCTTTGAAGCTGAATTTGGTAGTTTCATAATTAATTTGTTTTCATATCGCATGTTTTTCGAAAGTAAACCATCGTTAATGCTCTAAAACCATAAACATCTTGCTGATTGAGGACTATTTTCCACAACCGCATGCTCATACCTAATACCCCCGTCACACCGGACTGGCGTCCTTACTGTGTCCTTAAGGCGACCCAGGTCGCAGTGAGCACGCCATTGACGCCGGAGGTACGCAGTAAGGACGCGAGAGGACGCAGGGAAGACACCGTAAAGTGCTCACGACGCAAGCCCACGGCGACCACTTCGAATATTTTCAAAGTTGTCGTCGAAGTCCGGCATTTTTACGGCGTTCTGTTAAGGACGCACTTGTCGTAGTAGGGACATGGTAGGGTCGCTGTAAGATCGCCATTGACGTCGTGTGGTCGCCGCTCAGACCCACAGAAAATGATAATTGACTGCAAGGCGACCGTACGGCGACCTTATTGTGACTTTAGTACGTCTTTTGTACGTCTATTGCGTCCCCAGAACGACCATGGCGTCCTTACTGCGACTTCATTGCGTCCTTACGGCGTCTATTAAGACCCTACTACGACTAAGGCGTTCCTACTGCGACCCCAGTGCGTTTTTAGGGACGTATTAAGGATGCCGTGAGGACGCGCAGAACGCCATAAACCAGGACGCTTGTGTGACGGGAAGGCGAAAAACAGCATTTTTACCCAAAACGTCATTGGCTTCCTTACTCCGACAATCAGAAATTTCCAGAAACGCAGTCTTAGGTCGCCGTAGTTTAAGTAATGTACAGCGCAACGTCATTGTCATTTGATATTTTCGCGCAGCACAAGTAGTCATTTGATAGTCTGAGGTTATGAATAGATTAAGAAAAAGTTAAACTAGTGTCAGAGATGACCTTCCCTTACTGTTTACACGCTTAAGGTTTATGTGAGGGATAAAATTCATTAAAACTTTGATTTGGTTTTTCTTCATTCAATGTGGTACAATATGGTCAAACTATATATATTTTTAAAGGTAAAGACGGATAGAATAACATAAACACATTTTTGGCATTAAATATTTGTTTGCTTTATTCATATTTGTGTTGAAAACCAATACAATTTTACTCTAATTTAAAAAATCTCAATCTCAAGTTAGGAAGGATATGCACTACCGTAAGTTGAATAAATACAAAGCTATATACATATACACGGTCAAGTAAGCAGCATTTCACATAAAGTTGTTGTCAGAAAACAAAAAATGAGTTATTATTCAACTGCATTTTTTGGATAATTTTCCTAAACAAAGTTCTAAAAATAACTAAACTGAACTACTTTTTAAAAATCCAGGTATGGTGGATAATAAGAGTCACCATTCTATTTCAAGGGCTTAACAATTTTGCTATAACCAATTGAAACATTTTAAACCATCTCAAATTGAAAGAAATTGCAGACGACATATAAAATTGTAGATAAATATAAAGAAATAGGTTTGTCTGGGTAGAAATCATTGTGATAAAAGGAGATATTGCTCATCAATAACAAGATTTTATGAGTTTTGTGCAGACGACTCTAGAAATCATAGTTTTACAAAGAAATGCACAGCTTGGTATCATGTTTTTTTCTTTCTTCCTTCCTGAACAACTACTGTCCTTGTACCGTTTTGAATAATGTGTTTCTTTTGGCAAACCGAATCTTTTTATACATATGTATATCGATCCCTTCTACCCATTTTGAAAGCGTGGCACTCGCTGTGCTCCGTAGAAAAAACGTGCATTACAAATCGGTCGAAATCACGTGAAGTAGTAAGAAAACCTGGTATGTGTATGCACATACCTGAGAAAACACATCATTATTTTGACAGTTGGGTCGCGACTAGTAAAACAACTGTTAACATTAATCAGGAAGAGATCGCGCTTAATAACAGAAATGATCACACAGAGATATAATCACTTACCCCATTTCAAATATTTTCCAGCTGAAAAATTTCCCCCACACGTCTTTTTTTAGTGTATTTGTATTGTTTTTTCTGGAGCTGAAGTGCATCTCACATAATATCCATCCGATTTCCGTTATTTTCACTTTCGTTATTAAAAACTCATTTTAAAAGAATTATTTTTACATTTAGGTTGTTGAAGCGAATTATTATTATATATTATCAATAAAATAGTATACCGTGATGAATTGAACGGAGTTTCGTATCGATTTTTCTGTCAGTCTGTAAGCGTACTATTTTGTGCGCAATAATACAAGTACATGTGATTCGACAACAATTGTAAACATAGGTGAAATGCTTCTTACAAAGTAATTTTTTTTGGAGTGTTTATGAGGTCTGATCATGCAGTTTGCACACATCAACGGAAAGATTACAATCCAATTCATTTGTCATCGTCAACCGTTTGGAATGTCAATCAGGCGATTAGTGAGTTTTAAGCATGTTTCTTTCAATTTTATTAATCTAAAAATGGCTGCCCCCATCGTCATGAAATGACATGTGTTCGAGTTTTGATATTTCTAGATATGTAAAAACAATACACTTAAGCGTAACTTGCCCTCTTCAATGTCGATATTAGTAACTAGTTTTTTCCGCCGAAATACGTTGAATAAACACCATTCAGATTTTTGAAAAATAGTGTCTATTTTTGTGTTGAAATCGCTTTGTATTTTGATTGATCTTGTCGATTATTTGAGATTTTGCTGCACAAAATTGGTAGCAGTTTGAAGGAAAACCATCCTTTTAAGCAAATATGTAAACATTTTCAATGTGGCATTTTGTTTAGTCAAATTTGAGTTCAACGCTAGGGGTCCCACATTTTCCAAACTAAAGCCTCTAAATGAACCTTAATATCAGCCAACTCTTTGCACGGATCTTGGAAAAATAAAAATATAAAAAGTGAGCTACTTTTCTCTTCACAGTTTAATAAGAATCACTTACGTTTTACAAGCACAATCTTCCCGCAATTAAAACTATTTTTACCATTGTAAAAGCTCATATCGATGTCTTGAAACGATGCGAACTTCAGCTGCACAGCAGTAGAAATATTTTATTATAGCGTCAAACAAAATAAAAATAATCCTTCACACACTTAACAAAAAATAGTTTTTGTTTTTTTTTACAATTTATATATTCAAACTGTATATTAAAAATATAATATATAAGCAAATTATCGGTTAATATGAAGCGTGCTGTATAATATTATCTTTGATAAAAGAGTATCAACACGTTAATTAGAAATGTATATGCGACGCATGCGATCCCAACCGCCGCGCCGCTAAACACGACCCCCGGCGTGAGGTTACATTCTTCCAGGTTGCTGCTTAAGCTGCTGCTGTTCACAGTATCCTGTGTACCGAAAGTGAGCGCAGTCGGTGTGGCTGCTGAGATACCAGAAGTGTGTGCAGTCGATTTGTCAACTGGGGTACCGGAAGTCAGTGAAGTCGGTGTGGCAACCGAGGTACCGGAAGTTAGTGAAGTCGGTGTGGCTACTGAGGTACCGGAAGTTAGTGGAGTCGATGTGGCTACTGAGGTACCGGAAGTTAGTGTTGTCGTTGTGGCTACTGAGGTACCGGAAGTTAGTGCTGTCGTTGTGGCTTCTGAGGCACCGGAAGTTAGTGCAGTCGGTGTGGCCACTGAGGGGTCTGATGTGTTATTCTGACAGCCCCCGGAGTACTGAATCCGTGCAGACGTTACATTTAACCAAAAAGTGTTCATATCTTGAACGACTGTACATCTACAGATAGACAGATGCTCGCGTTAGAACTCAACAGCTGTACTGTTCAGCAGACACTCAAAACTGATTTGTTGATTTAATGCGGATTCCGGGAGAAAAAACCTTGACTAACTAGAGCGATCACTGGTAGCGATTGTTCTCTCACATATTAGTTTGACTACGACCTAAGCCGTAACAATAAATGTTTCATTTTGACTTTTCGTCTTCGCGTACAACATCCGATATATTGTGTGTAGTTTTTGTGTAGTTTTACAATTGTGGTCGACGTGCAGTTGCTGAAATCAGAATGGGGAATATGAAATAAACCACTGTTTAAAACCAGATTTAGCTATATGTAGTATATGTTTACAACTTATTAGCTTATTGCAGCATGCAATAACTTACACTATGCAGACGGATGTGTTGTGATCTGCTATGAAGCTGGGTGCGGTCCAGACAAACTTCACGGATTTCTTGAAATCGGCATTTCTCTGGGTAAGTGAAGCCTCCTGGAATCAATATCAATACAGTGTATGACAAACATTTAGTGCCAACTAATTATTTTAAAAAGGCCATACGTGTAATTATAAATTATAATAGTAAGGTAATTTGCTGCCGAGGATAAACTGGCAACCACTTACAATTAAACAAAGATATGCTGTGTCATGGTTCAAGTTTTATATCAATAAATAGTATTAATTGACAACGAAAAGTGTGCTACTTTAAATTTCAGGAACTTTAACCCAAAAATAAAAATGAGCACTTTAATCGCTGCGTGTCTATTTAAAGACGCCCGAGTTGATGTTATTTTCCCACTTTTGTTATATATTTGCAAAAAAGTGATTCTATGTCAAAATGTGTTTGTATTTATTCCAGATGTTCAAAAAATGATCAAAATCGGTCAAGAAATGCCCAAATTCATGACAAATATATGGCTTTTCATGCACAGAAATAATATTAGTTTAGACACGCGCGGGTCACATGTAAAACCACGTCACCATAGCATTATTGTTTACAACGCCATTTGCATAAATGATGAATAATTCTGTAACTACCCGTTTATAATGGGACATGCAATCAGACAGGACATAGCACTTTAATGTTTTTGCAGCCTGATTTTTGTCAATATCTATGCATATTACTCGACAAATTTTAATAAACGCCCATCAATTTTGATAAAAACACCTTTTGTTTTATATCCACAAATCGCCCTTATTGAATTCGCTCTGATCGGATAAATTGATTTTATGCAATCAGCTACACATGTAGTAGTTCTTCTTTGTTTTGAAATGCGCGGAAGTGGAAATCATGTGAAATTTGCGCTCAAGTAACCCGAAGCGTGCATACGTAACAAGTTAATAATAGTCTTGAGGATTCCATTATGTACATGATAAGGTTTCGTATTTTTGCTTCTTTTGACATTTTTTGGCACAATTTTTGCGAAAATCAGTATGGAAGAGTAAAGCTTTAGAATGTATCTCACGAATACTAATCAATTCTGGTCAGTTGAGATAATCGAATTGTTGTGAGAAATATCAACTCTGGCGTCTTTAAGTAGACTAGATGATATAATGTATGCTCAGCCAAAACAGATACTTTGAAATCTTAATCCCCATAATGCGGCTTCTGTTAAATTGTTATTCTTTGCAAAATTGATCAGAGAATCCTAGTTGATGCATACAACATACGTGAGCACTAAACAGATGACTCTTAAAGATTCCATATAACTACGTTTGAATTAAGCAACTTTTTTGTTGTATTTTTATAAGAATACATAAGAATTTCTAGTTTTATTGCGTAATAAGTATTTTCACCGTTTATTTTTTTATTTAATTCATTCGTTCGTCGTTAAAACAATTATAGAAGACTTTGGAAATGAAGCTTAACAAAAGTACGGTGTTGTTTTGTTTATAACTTTAAATGAGCAAACAATTTTATGAATACTGCCTGGGGTACATCAGATGCCTTGCAAATATTAAGTGGTTCTGGAGTGCGTGTTAATGTTTATGTGTTTAATAACAACATTTATGTGAATTTCAGCGGCATATCCTAACTAAAATAAAGTGTATACCGATTATTTATTGTTTGGTCCTTGAGTGCCTGAGGTGCGTTTAAAGCGTATATTAAGATAAAATAAATATGTTGCTAAAACCATTAGTATGATAACAATCAACTTCGATAAATTTATAAATAGAAGAACTTTGGTTTTACCTTTAAGCAAAATTTATTTTTATTTCAGTCAAATGCTTGGCAAAATGGATGATATATAAGAAAAGTTATACTCTAGACACATTATCCGCTTGTATGGTCACTGTAAGGCAAGTGACCGGTCATATATCTAATACGGACAATACATTAAGCACAATGTTCAATATAACAATGAGTATGAACACCATTGCAATAGTTTTGGTTCTTAGTTTGTCTTTTTTCTCTCAGAGCGAGGTATTTTATGGGGCTTATCGGGCATCGCGGACCATTATATATTTCATTTCTTTTAAAATTGATTGAACTAATATTGATAAATGTAGTAATGCATCGTATAAATGACATACAAATAATAAAAGATGACAGAATTAAAATAATTAACAAGGTTGTTTTAAACAGACTTTTCCGAATTGAGATGTGTGAAATATTTTTCAATATTTATACAAGTCATGAGTTTTATTTTTATTTACTTAAATTATAAGTCAACAATTTTCATAGAAGTTTCCCAACTTTCGTGTTTTTTGTTCGAAAGTTTTTATATCGCTTTCGCTCAATGTAAATTGTAAACGTACTAGTAGACAGATTGTGAGAAAATAAGACCAGTTAAATCAGTATATGAATTGATTTGTCTTTTGCCTTGTATTTTCCATACCTTTTCTGATTGACACCTACCCACCTCTTATCGGATGTTATTGAAAGTTTGGCATTATCAGATCCCATTTATGCGTCGTCCGTCGTGCGTCGTGCATCGTGCATCGTCAACTTTAACCTTGTGAACAGTCTTGAGGCTATACTTATTGCAATTTTTCAATAAGCTTGGTCGGAAAATTGCTGCCAATAATATCTAGATCGAGTTCGAAACTATGCCTGCCGTGGTATATAACTAATGATTAATATTATAATTTGCGCCGCCGACAAAAGTCGCCCATAATTATATGAAGGCCTTTAGACGAAACGAAACGTATCCCTTTGCCTAGTGTATCGTTTTGACCCGGCCATCTGATCAGAAAATTTACTTAGTCAATAACTTTAAATTTTTATAGGTGATCAAAGAATCGGCAACACTTTGCGTGGATTTGCGATCTTCACCAATGCAGGTGGCTACATACCTGACCACAGCTGTTGGTCATAGGGACGGCTCCCCGAGGACTCAGGCGTCCGATCGTCGCAAATACCTGTGGGTCAAGCCGGGCCTGACACAGGAAGCCCTTGAAGCCGGGATCTGCGGACCACTGCAATATCACTGAAATGTAGCGCAAACTTCTTGTGGTCTAAGATGTTTAAATGGTCGCGCATATGCAGATTTCAATTTAAAACCTTCGGGTGATAATCAACGTATTAGATATATATAAACATAGATTTTTCAACAAGGACATTTACGCGTCATTTTGAGGTTGATATTTCGTATATGCAGTCGCTTTGATTGTTAAGTCCTAATCGGCAAATAGAAATGTTTACATCAGGAAAGTATAAAAGTTCAATTAATTTAACATAGTTTAAATTATTGGTGTGTTTGTATTTGAAAGTAAGAACACTTCTTCCAGAACTATTTACTCAGTTTTAAAATAAACCAACATTGTCTAGTTCTAGGCGGACTTAATTTGCTGTTAAGACCTCACGTAGTATTAAACATACTTCCAAACCTGTGAAATGCACCGTTTAAATATTATTTCGTTAGACAGTTACGTTTTGTAGGCTAAATAAAACATTTTTGTTAATCGATCATTCGTATAACATAAATAATCAAATCATAATTTAACTTGTCAAGTATTAGACTATAAGTAAATAAAATGCATTGAACTATTTTAACTGCTCATTTTAACAAAAATACATATTTTGATTTTCAACACAACAGGTAAAACATTAATGCGTTGGTAAAAGTTTTGCGTTTCATAGAACATGAAAATATTCGCGATTCTATTGGCAGTCTATGTTCCCGTTTGTTATAAATATCGCAAGAAATCTTAGTCAAAAACAGCTTAGACGGATTCGCCGTTATAACAAATCTGCACGGAATTGTAGAGATTTCTCAATAGTAACCTCTACTTTTGAAAGTCCAATGTTTTATTCATCATTTTTGTACATTGTTTTTCTTATATTATACATACTTGCTTAAACGATTATTTTCGGCTCCATGGCTGCATAAAAGTACCCCTGATACTCTTAAGTGTATTATAATCTACCCCGGGTACGGAAAAATGCATGAAGGCTCCCGGACATATTCTGATATCATGTTTAGTATATTATCCGTACCCCGGGTACTTTTAGTATACCTTATAGTACCCGGGGTACTTCTAAGTAGTACCTGAGCCGACAACGAAGTGAGCCGAACAATATCAATGAGCTTATACTACCTGATATGTTTGTTGCACAGCTGAATGTGTCTGCTGACAGCTTGATGGCGCCCGGAGGTGGTCCGGTCTGGGGCGTGCTGCCGTGTTGCGGGTACATGTCGGCACAGGCAGACTGGCGGGCTCCTGTACTGGCCCCGAACACAACACCCGCAATACAATGTAGTACCAGTGGAAGTGTCTTGACATGATCCATTACATAAAAAGCACGTATCATTGAAAAGAAAAAAAACACGAAGTCACATGTCAAAATCGTTTCACTGACGTTGCTTTATTAATTAAATGTGCACTGTAATTCTAAAAGAAGAGTCGTGACGTGATCAATAACAAAAAAGTACTTGGCGTTAAAATGAACAAAATGATGTATTGGTTAAACTTGTTTCACACACACACGTTTTTTTATAAATAAATTTAATGTTGATAAAGTACAACAAGAGTATGTGTATTTGGTTGTGTTCCTATTTTTTTATGTTGCTGTAATCGCTTCTGAAGTGGGAATGAGTTTCGTAACGATCATAATGTTAACACCCTTTTGGTGGAAGGAAACAGATGTATTACGCCCTGCTGCGTGACACAATGATAACAACTTAGTCTTCTTATTTAAAGAAGTTTAACCGCACTCCGTTTTTTTTTATAATGGGAGAGCGTTTACTTTGAAAGAATATTATGACATCTACGTATTGCATCGAGCTCGGCTGATTGCGTCTGAGTACAGGATATAAAGGCCGCGACGCTTAATTAAGGTTATCCAGCGCTTATGTTTTCATAAGCGCTTGTGAACTCTTGTCCGATTGTTGTTTGCATAATGCTTACAGCAAATACATCCACGCAGGTGCTGTTTGTGTATAGGTGCTTAGCTTAAGACGAATGTGAGACGGACGGATTTTCACAAACAAGCAACATTACAAATGCGACAAACAATCATCAGACGTCATTGCGCGTTCCACCCTCAACAACATTCTCTCTTTGGCTTTGACATGATCCATACTATTATCAACCAATCTAGAGTTCAGTAAGCCGACTACACACGGAGATGTTAAAATAACTGTACGTTTCACGGATCAATACTGATATACAGAATATCAAAATTGTGTTTAATTTGAAGCAAATTTTGCCATGCTTTTAAATGCATTCCACATTTTCTAAACAAAACAGAAGATCACAACGATCTCTGTGGTTCTTAGTCTTTATTCTGCAATTATATGTTAATGACCACGCTGTCAACGCGGATTACGTTACATTTGCATATATAAGTATACGTTAAGCACGATTTTAATAAGAATAAAGGATATAAACCAAATGCATATGTATGTGTAGCTAGTATTTGTAAGCGTCACATAAACAGTTAAATTCAGCAGTAGGTTTCTGATTACAAATTTAACATGACCATGATGACGCATTTTGAATTAAAAATATTAATATCGCCAAACTATGTTTAAGCATAAATACGCATGTGGATGACTTTACTATTTACATGGCGGTCCGAATATTTCGTGATTGCAATCGGGATGGATTCTGCGAACCGCGGTGTTATGGATCCGTAGTGCATCGACATTGAGGAAATACAGTAATTACTCTAAGTTTTCGGACGCTTAAAGATTTCGGACACTCTTAGTTTCGGACACCCTGTTTTTAGCAACAATAATTATTTTTCGTGACTCTTAATTTTCGGACATACGTGTTTTCGTCCATAATTAATGTCTCTCAATTTTCGGAAAGTATATTTACCGCGCTATTCTACAGACTTCAGCCCTGCTTTCGCTTATCTCGTGACACTTCGATCATGGATTTCTACAACCGGATTAAGTCATAAAACCTGGCAGATGCATGTCTGAAAAAAATTACCATCGCATTCGTGTAATTCGGTTAATAACCATGTTACCATGTAAAATGGTATAACTATAATAATGTATAATGTACATAACAATTTATAAACATGTATACCGGTAGAAAATAATGGACTTACCAAACAGCATTTGAAACAGTGTCGTCCTATTAAGGAAGCAGAATGCTTTCTGTTTTTACTTGTTTTTTCTATATTATTTCAGGCAAGAGTTAGCAAAGTTGTGAAGTTTTATTTATTTTTTAAGCAGAAAAAGAAGAGTTCATCACAATAAAATTATTGTACATTGATTTATTGCTTTTATTTCTATATAATTTGAATTTTCGGACACCTTAATTTTTGTCTTCATATTTTCAGGCACCTGAAATTTGTTTTTTTTTTTTGTTTTCGTATCTAAATTTTTTGACACGAAAAAAATTAATACTTGTTAATTGTCCGAAAACTTAGAGTATTTGAAGACAAATAAAGATTATATAAGTAAGTGTTGTAGTTTAAAACCACATAAATGCTCAAAATCAACGAATATTTCGTAAAACATTTTGTAAAACAAGGTTTACACATAAAAATTCAATGTCCCGTATAACTCAAAATCTCAAGGCTATGATATGGCATTGTAACATTTATTTAACTAGATACAACATGCGCGTTTGTATTTTTGTGTGTCACAATAAATTCCACGTGAATTTTCCGCGACGATATCCGAACATTTACGAGTAAACGCGAGATTAGCATCGGGCAGCGTCGGAAGCACGGCGTAGTTCTCATGAGCTACCAGAAGCCAATCTCTGCAAATCCGACGGTACACGTGAAAGAGTTCAAGATCTACTCAAAACTGGGACACAGTTCAGTTATTAAGCTTGTAATTACTAACAACACTTAATGTCGAAATCAGAAAGATAAAGCGCAAAGTATTCAAATACACACTTTACAAGGGAGGATTATCGGATAGTTCAAATCATAGCACAGTTGCGGTTAGTTCCCTTAAATAACGCGATTCTCGGTTTGGTTTATTTAAATCAGATATGCCATACTTGATTTACAGTTTACATTCTTTCCGATGTTCTTGTCAATTGTGTTTATTTATGAATGGATGTGTGTGTTATGCACACTTATTGTCTTTTTAAATTATTAATGCAACAGTATTGCAATTTATAAGAGAGTAAACATATACTTTACAATCTATCAGTAATTGTGCATTATTAATTCTGTTATATTGTTCATATATTTTTAAATTACTGAAAGGGTATATAGTATGTATAATTTTATTTAATGTGAGGGCCAGTAGCTTTTATTCCGGGTAGATGTTGAATTTAAAATTGCATATCATATTGTTTAGGCCAGAACGGTTACAAGCATGGCTTATTTCTTTTGAATTCAATTCAGGTGGTTGTCGAAAATAGGTTTCAACGTACGCACGCCACATTTCACATTATCCGTTGCATTTCAACTGATACACAATATGCAGCCATGGTTTGATAATGATACTCGTAACTTCCTGATAAGCCTTCCAATATAAAAGGTACTTACCAACATGTTTATATGTTTGGGTTAAATAAATATTAAGGATCGAGATGAATAAATGTTTTAATCTGTTGACATGCATGAGAAACGCATCGACGTGAGGTATGAGCCTTTTGATTCTGAGCATAAGGCTTAGAATTTCTATTTATGGTACCTTTCATTTGTTTTTATTGTTAATTGTTTTGCTTACATTATCACGATTGACTAAATGGAGACATTTAAAGGTATTTAAAAGGGCCTTTTCAAAGATTTTCGCATGTATTGGAGTTTGTGATTAAATGCTTTATATTGATAAATGTAAACATTAGATCTTAAAAGCTCCAGTTAAAAATCAAAAACAAAATTTTAAAAAAGGAATAAAAAGTAGCCCGCAGCAGGGCTCAAACCAGTGACCCCCGGAATCCTGATGTAAAAACGCATTAGCCAACTGAGCTATCCTGCCAAACATACATAAGTTGCTTATTTTATACGTTATATAAGCAATCGTCGTAGTTTCACAAATTTAAAGACAACAACAAAACTCTCCAAATTATTCAATCGTTTCGCGTTGCAACGCTTTATAATTTTTAGGTTTTTAAATCGTCAAAAGATGCATATAATGGCTATATTAGACCATGGCAAATGTTCAGTTATACTGTTTCCACAAAAATAGTATAACTTAACCGAAAATTTGCGAATTTTGAACAACTTTTTTCAATTTTGTCAATTTACCAAACCGTGAAAAGATCCCTTCAACTGCCCGTAATCCGGTGTCGTCCGTTGTCGTCAACAATGTTCCTTTTGTGATAAAACACACGTCAAACAGGAACAACTTTAGGAATGAAACCGCTGGTGAAATTTCAAAATAATTCCGAACATCTGTCGCACGGATGGCACTCATTCCGATAGCTATCTCCTAAATAATGCGTAAAACTATTTGGCAGCTAAAAAGCAGTGGGGCTGTTTTCATTATTTGACAGAACAAAATATGTAAAATCCTTATATGTCTCTTTAATATATTAACAAGGACACGACCTTTACCCGGATAACCCTAACGCAGTATATACGCTCTTACGCAGTTCAAATTTGGCAGAGGAAAAGACGGTATGACTTTGTTTATTTAAGTACGTTAGTCTTTATGAATACGATTTTTTGTAATATTTTCTTCATCGATCGCATGAGATTGAAATGCATGAGCAAAATTTGTTCAATAGCACGCATTTCTAAATATCTAAGTAAAAATTCCGGGTCAAATATGTGTAAACAATATTTAAAAATACGGAAGTCGCCTCGTAATATAATCCCGCTACGTGTAAGCTGACATAACCTGCTTGGAAGGCTTTACAGATTGTTGTATCTGAATGCATGTGTACACAAAAATACGTTCAACCAATATATTTTTATAACTTGGATAAACACGTTATTAATGGGTGGATGAATGCCGAACGAAATTCCTTTTGGAAATGGATAAACCTGACCAAATCATAGTCCCTGTTGAATAAAATACCAACGGACTTATATTTCATATAAATGATTTATGTTTGATCTAAAATACCTTATTTGGCAATTATACAAACGTGTCTATGCTTCATTTAATCATGATAAAAAACTGACCAATAATTGCATACTTGGTCCCATGTTAAAACGATGCGTCAGAGTTGATAAACTGCGTCATAATTATCCGGTTAAAGGTTGTGAAGTTACTCTGATATATTTTACTGGCATATGCTTATAATGTCTGTAATCCCATATTGTCTAAATAAAAAGTGTCATTGTGGCACGCCAATATAATAAGGCGAGGGTATATTGAAAGGGAAACTCACATGAAAATCCGTTGATGGCTAAATTTGGTATCAGCACTATCTTCGTAGGCATGTAATCGTAACCAGCAGTGTGTGTAAACCTTGACTCTGTACTTTGATAGTTCACGTTGCTCCGCGTTTAAAGCTTGTCGAAACATATACATGTAATAGCAGGCGTAGTAGCGTTTGGCCGAGTATTTAGGAAACTCAAGACACTATACAGAGGATTTAGATTAAGATCTTTCAATACATTATTTTGCTGTAAAACATAATTGTCAACTTACATGTAATAACACGATTTGTATGTAATTTATATTTATTGGAAGCGCGAGCTATAAAATAGTACATTTAATAAAGCTTTTGAGTTGATTGTACTTCATCACATGATATTTTTTTTTTTTTTTTTTTTTTTTTTTTTTTAATAAGAAAACTTTATTTACCTCGTCAATAGGTATGTGTAGGTCGAGGCCATCCTACTCCATACCTTACAAAAATTATGTGTTAGTAGCAATTAAATACAGCCTGTGTTAGTATACAACTAAATGATTTGCACGTTTATAAACAGCGGATGCAAGTTTATATTTAGCAATGTACAATGTATGCATGTATACATAGATACATAGTAGATGACAAACTTTGTGAAAGCACAGAAAATACAATTAGCAAATATACTTTCTATATAACACAGGGATCTTCATACTTAATATGGAGATTTGTACTACACATATCATTGTTTTCTTTTGTAAAAGGTAAAGAAAGTGTAGATTTGAACAAACAAAATATGTGAAAACAAAACCACAGTGTATAGTTGAAATCATTCATTTCAGTGCACATCAATGTAAAGCAAGTACATTTTAAGTTATGGGTTCATTGATTAATAATCTTACAACTGACCAATTTGGAAATTCCGATCCTTGGCAAATGGTGTGCTTTTGAATTTCCCATGCTAGTTGAAAACTATTTTTTAGCCCTGGTACTGTTGGGATTTTACTATGTTTTTTACAGATAAAAACATACCTTTTCATTTCAAGAAATAAAATATTAATGGGGGTCATTTTTTCAGAACAAATCCCAAGTAGAACATCTTGGCAAGAGATGTTGGGAAAATTGATGTTGTTTAGATTCATTGAATATTTTATATAGTTGATAATGGGTTGAATGTGTTCACATTCCCAGAAAAGATGAGTTAAGGTTTCCTCATGTTTTTTACAAAAAGAACATAGATTGTCGTTAACAATTTTCATTTTATATAACAGAGATTTTGTACCCAAGATTCTGTGTACAATTCTAGTTTGAAGCCATTGTATATATGTATCTCTGGAGTTTTCAAAAACAAAGTTATGTACAAACTTCCAGTCAATGTTATTAAATATTTCATTCCACTTATTTTGACATGTAGGTTTTTCTTTATTAAATGTATATGTGCTATATATTGATTTATTTGGTTTTGCTTTAAAAACAATAACATTCAGATAGGAAGAGAAAAATACTCCAGTGGTGTTTGACTTGTTAACAGTAGCAAAACTTGATTTTTTAATAAAATCTGATACAGTTCTTTTAACTCCTTCATAGAATAAAAAATTTAGCACTTTTCCAGTGTAATTCTCAATATCATTCTTGGTCTTAAACCCTCCAGAGGTACATAATATGTCTCTAACAAGTCTAATTCCTCTTTCATACATGTTCTTATCATAAATGCAATTCATACCAATTTTAAAGTTGTCATTGTAAAATAATGGCATATTTAATACATCATCAAATGTACAAATCTTAAATGTGTTAACATATATGCTATAGTAATTAAGAACATCTTTCCAAAATGTGTTAGTTAATCTTTTAACAATTTTTTGCACATATGCATTACCCATATTTAACATTTTTTTAACATCAAACAGTGAATAGACTAATACAAAGCATTTACCTGTACATAGTGCAAGTTTCTTTATCCATGTTAGCTTCATACTTTTTTCAAATGAGTATATATCTATCATATTCAGCCCTCCCTCTTCATAAGGTTTGATAAGAATATTGTGCTTGATTTTTAAAGGACCATCCCATATGAAGTTGTAAAAACAATTATGTATTTGATTTAATATATGTACTCCTGGACTGGGAAGAGCAATAAATAAATGAGTGAAAAGGGGGAGTAACATGGATTTAACTACAGTAATCTTTCCTAAAGGTGAGATATTTCTCCTTTTCCAAAAATTTATGATATTTTGTAACATTGTCAATTTGCTAGAATAATTATAATCAATCATTTTTTCTAGGTTGACATCAAATATGATACCTAGTACTTTGAAATTGGTTGAACCCCATATAAGTTTGTATTTAGTTTTTATTGAGTGTGTACTATATTTCTTGGAGCCTATCCATATGAGTTTTGTTTTGTCATAGTTAATTTTTAGTCCAGATTCCAGGGCAAAGGTATGCAATAGGTCAAGTGCTGTGTTAAGAGAACTTTCAGAACCGTCTAATAAAAGTGATGTGTCGTCTGCAAATTGGGAAATTTTGTATTCAATGTTTTCAATAGTTATTCCTTTAATTTGTTTTGAGTTTCTTTTTTTGATTGCCAATGTTTCTGCACATAGTATAAAAATGTAAGAACTGATCGGATCGCCTTGACGGCAGCCTTTTTCAATTTTGAATGATTCAGACAGGAATCCATTGATTTGAATGGCTGACATAGTGTTGTATAAAAAAAGAGAGATCCATTTTCTGAACATTGGACCAAAGTTAAAATAAATTAGAGTTTTTTCAATGAAATTGAATGCCAATGAGTCGAACGCCTTTTCAAAGTCTAACGTTAATAAGAGTCCTGGGATTTTGTTATCTTCTGTATATTTTAGGATATCATACAATAGTCTAGTATTTTCACCTATATATCTTCCTTTTATAAATCCAGTCTGATCTTTGGAAATTAATTTGTCAAGAACTGTTTTAAGTCTGTTTGCAATTGTGCCTGAAGCTATTTTGTAAACAACATTTAAGAGAGTTAATGGTCTAAGATTGTTAAAGGTTGTTCTTGGCTTATTTTCTTTTGGTATACAGGTGATAATACCTTGTTTTTGAGTGATTGACATAGTTCCAGAAATAAAAGCATAATTAAGACTCCTTAAAATGAAATACTTAAGATCTTTCCAGAAAACTTTAAAAAATTCTGTTGTGAAGCCATCTGAACCTGGACTTTTAAAATGTTTCATATTTTTCAAGGTAGTTGAGATTTCTTCCATTGTCAATATGCCTTCTAATGCTTGAGCTTCATCGTTATTCAATTTTGCACCGTGTATCAAATTAAGTTCATCAAATATAGCGTTATCACATTCTTTTGTTTCACCTTTGGAGTATAAAGTCTTGTAATATGAGGCAGCTTCTGCTAAAATCTCATTTTGATCATATATATTGTGGCCATTATTGTTTATAATATAAGGTATTGTTTTGCTAGATGAGTGTTGTTTTTCCAAATTGCAAAAGTATTTCGTGGGTTTTTCGCCTTCATCAATCCATTTTGCTTTGGATCTTATGAATGATCCTTTCATTTTAATATCACGGATATCAGATAGTTCCTGCTGTAACAAATGAAGTTCTTCAATATTATTTTCAGTAATATTTTTTTCTAGAATTTCAATTTTTTTTATAATAAAATCTTCCCTGTCTTTCCTCTGTTTAGATCTGTATGATGAAAATGAGATAGTTTTGCCCCTGATTTCCATTAACAAGGTTTCTAAAAAAAGCTGGTCATTTATGGTAAACTGAATCTCACAATCATCAATCGTGTTCAAAGAGTCAATGTTATATACAGGCAGGCAATATTGTTTTTTTATTTCTCCAATTTTTATTTTCATACAATCGAGATATTCTTGATCATGTAACAGAGAGTTATTGAATTTCCAGAGTCCTTTACCATGGGTTGTTTCGCAGATTTTTAATTCTAATATTATAGCTGAATGGTCAGATTTGTAGCTTGATTGTATATCAGATTTTCTAATATTTTGAACAAGATTACTAGTGACAAGGAAGAAATCCAGCCTACCTTGTTGAAGAGTGTTTGGTTTTCGCCAAGTGTATTGATTAATAGTGCCATTCATTAGTCTAAAACTATCTATCAAGTTTCTATCATGCATTGCAGAAGATAATAATTCTCTTGACTTTTTATTATTGTTAAGATTTTTGTAATGGACATAATCTAATTTAGAATCCAATACAAGATTAAAATCTCCACAGATAATATAGGTATCATTTCCTAAGTTGTCTATGTCAGAAAGTAATTCACTGTAGAAATTTGGTTGATCAGTGTTAGGTCCATACAAGGTACATAGCGTGAACCTTTTTGTATCAAATGTTATATCTAAAATTAACAATCATCACATGATATATTATTAATCGATTTTAAATTTAGAAAATTACATACTGGAACGCGCGCTTTTTAAATTGTGAAGCATTCGATTTTTTTATCTTTTTTAATTATATTATTTTTATTATTTGCTGATAGCTACAACACACGGACACTAATTCTTTCCATTTTAAAGAGTAAAGTGACCGATTTGATATATATTCTAAAACGCGTTTTAATAGTCTGATAGCAGATAAGTTTATAGTGCACAGCTTTTACTCCAGATTTTCAGCGCACCTACTCAAAATAATGCTTAATACAAATCCAGTAATTATTTGTTCTCGATTGTGATTGCGTTGTATGAAATAGTGCTCTTTTATCTGAGTGCATTCCCATATACTTAAACGTGCGTTTTGGGGCAATTTCACCGCGTTACTGAGATACTTTTTCTAAAAGCATGTTCGACCTAATAGTATTACGCGAGTGTTTGCTTTGATATGGAACAATGTTACAGTGGTTTCTTTCTAAAAAGAACAATAACACAAAATGGTTTCTTTCTTTGAAGTACTTTACAGATAGGATACACATTTACCTCTATCCATACTTGATACTTAAATGAAATCATTTTGTCTTCAACTTCACACAGCAGAATTATGGCATCTCACCGATGATTTTTGCGAATTTCCGGAGGCCTTTACATTTCACAATGTAAATTGCTGCAATTTTGGGTCATAGATTTTAACTTGATCTGTCAATGCTAACAAGTGTGCATACGCGTCAATCAAACGCTACGTCCATACCGGGAGTCATTCAGTTATGCTCGGTGATAAAATATCATCAAGATAATATATAACCAGGGATCTATACAAACATACTTGTAAAGGTCCCTGATATAACTTCGCTTTTTACAAAATTGTAAGCGATGTGAATTTAGTTTATTTGTCGCATATTTTATTAACAATAACTCCATCAACATCGAACAAATGCATACAATTCAAATGATGTTGAGTGTATTAAGTTTGTAACATACAAACTCTAAATTTAAAGTTAAGCGAAGAGATGTATAATGTTTAATCTTTATCATAGATAAATATGCATGTGTGGAGAACGAAAAACAACGGAATGTCTTAATACGTTAAAATAAAACAATAACATAATGGCAAGATCTGATAATCAAGAGTCACGATACTATGGCTTTAAAAGATATAACAATATTGCTTATAACATTTAAGCCCATGTAGTAAGGCTTGAAATCAATTCTTTGCCAGTCATGTTGAACGTGCAAGCATACTTGTGACACTTAATTACACTAACATTGATTATTGAATGAATATGCCTTGTGAGTTGTACTTTAGCGTTAAGTATTAAAACGATGAAGTTTTACTTCAATTTCGCCGTTTTTACAATCAGAATGATTACACTTATGAAACAAAACTTTGAAAACTTCGTATTTCATACTTGTTTTTTTTAAATATTTTATTTCAGAGGAAACTTTGCAGCAAATACATATAGAAAGCAAACAGTAAACACGATGACAGGCCAGCTCAGAGATTCAGAAAAGACACAACTAGAACAGTGGATAGGTCAAGGGAGAAAACAGTTTACCCTGCTGTACAGAGCAATCAAAGATGGCTGTACCGCAAGGAAAGATCCACGAGAAAAGTGACCACCAGGGCGCCACCGTCACCGTGGTATACAATGAGAATGGATCCGTGTTTGGTGGTTATACTTCTGCGAACTGAGCTGCCAGCGTAAACGGTTATACGCGCGATGACAGGGCCTTCTTGTTTCAACTGAAGTTCTCCGAAAAAGATGCGTTTCGCAAATTTCCAGTTTCAAATGCCGCACAAAGCATATATTCATATTAAAATCATGGGCCCATTTTTGGTGGTATATCGCATATGGTATGAACTTATTCTCCAGTACTATCAATAAAAGTAGCGGGTTATTTCAATTGAATGGCGGGTTTTCATTTGGCAGGAACTACACGATGTCTGAGGTATCAAACTGGAACGATATACACAACGGAAACCTAAAAATGAAAGAAATTGAAGTATACAGTGTTGCAGGTTTTTACACTTGTGTTACCTGTTATTAAGAATACTACTCAATAGAATGGTGTATTAACTATTAATATGTGTAACTTGAAATTTCTTTAAAAACTTAATAAACAATTGTATTTTCACTAGTTTGTGTTGTATTTCAGTCAAGCCAATTGAACCGGTAACTACTAGGCCTACGGTACAACCTTGGATTAACATGCCAGAATGGAATACAAAGGTAAATAATAAGGCATTACAAGCTGCAAAGCAATATTTCGATTGATGTCGCAGATTAGAGCTCGTTTATACGGCAATTGCAACTCAACACACTTTGGTCGTATCAAGATTCAGATAACTTTCAATCTTCGTGGCGATTGACATAAACAATTGATCATGGCACTCGGTCTGTCTTCTATTAAGGTCTTAAAAATTAAACTTCGTGTTACTTCGTCTAATTTCTCAATCCGAACTACGAATTACGAGCATTCGTTCAAAATCAAAACATAGGTAGGGTTCGTCTTTTACATCATGGTTCAATACCCATGGAATGCACAGTTTTTATTCTAGGTTGGCTTGCTATTATAATTATTTAAGATATTGAAATTATTACAATGTTGTTAATAAAAATATCAAATGAAATGTTTAATTGCAAACAAATATGTAAAAACAAAAGAGGTCACTTTTCCGCCCGAGTAAAATTTTCCATGCGTTATGCATTATGGAAAACTGTTTTTAATTACAAGGTTTATGTAACAATTTCCTTTCGGATAGGTTAAGGAAACAT
>NC_068361.1:73738196-73763196 GCF_020536995.1 Dreissena polymorpha | reverse complement strand
ACCCGACATAGCTAAAAATGACAGGCATCCGAATAAATAATCTTTGAGCAATTTACGGTTTTTGCCAAATATGTACATTTTAGCAATAAACATTTTACCCAAATGACCTTTACTGTTCTGTTAATGGACAAAGTACCTTATATTGTGCGGTAAATCTGTATTAACTTAGATATCGTTCCTTAATTGTAAACATATAATTATGCACTGTAAACATCGTATCACGTTTGTGACAACGTTAACATTGACATAATCTTAAATTCTTCAATTGGCTTTGATTAATCTCTGTCGAGGAATAAACATCACACCATGTGATGAGTAAAGAAAAGCACCCGAATATTCCACTTTTATACAGGGTACCATTATCGCTTTATTAACATCAGAAACCAATCAAAATATAAACCGGTCAAGTTAGCTTGAACTAGACAGAAACATGAACTATGCCAGAAGAAAGCGTATATATTTGTGGTCTGTTATTAATATAGTGTACCCGGGAAATGTTTTCCGATCGGTCGAACATGTATGCCATTGAAGACATAGCAACACATGGGTTTTGATTAAAACCAATCATTAATTTTTTTTAATGTTATGCAATACCCGACAACGTGGTCATATATATACATACTAATTTGTAAAATACAATGCAGCATAGTTTTAAGCAATGACATTATGTACGAAAAAAAACGGAATAAAGTGCCGCTAATAATATTTTTAAGTTATCGTTTATATATATTCTTAACATATGTATTGAACGTTTTAGATAATCAATCAAGCGCATACCGTTTGTTTTCGAATTCATGTTCATGATGCAATTTAGGTGCATGCAATCGATGGTCTCGTAAAAGAAATAACATAAGACGTTAACGTTCACATTTGGTAGAGATAATCAATTCTAAGTGTCTGTATATTATCTACAATACTTTTGGCAAGACTCTTCGATATGCAATTTGACAGAATAAGTAAAATAAAGTTTAATGAATAGATGTGCGCAGATTACACAAATAAAATATTGCAAGTCAACGTGACCTGTCGATAAAAGAGTCAATGTCAAATACATGTACGTTTGGTCAATATTGTTTTGGACGCATGTTACCCACATTTAAATCCTTTGCACATATCACAGCCTACTTAATTGGGACAGATGCTAAGTGCATTCCAAAAGAAACGTTCATGGTATATACATAACAATATAAATTCGAAATTAAAAAGAACTATCTATTACACAATAAATTGCAGAAACTAGACAGAAAAAATACAAAAAAGTATAATTGAAAATGAAGTACAAATCACGGTCAAAGAAATTAAAACAGTATAGTTTATGAATGATATGAATATTTTGCCAACAATTGCTAACAAAAGGAAGTACGCATTGCTCTGGTCGAATCTTTCGTTTTACCCAAAGTGCACCAAATCATAATCACTTTGACTGTAACTCGGACGTAAATAAGCGGAATGGTTATCTTAGGTGACTGTTTATCTAGAAGATAAAATTGACAGCACTTATCAAAATGTGCCCTAAAACAACACTATCAAAAGCTAGCGATTGAAATAGCTGTCATTATACACATGTCATATAATTTGAATTGTTGTTTAGAGCAATGTACATTGGTCATAAATTAAAACATATTTAACAGTTTCCATTTTAACATTTTTGAACCAGTATCGTAAGACATTTTCCGTATGTTTGCATGCAAAAGTTATTTTTCGAAGTTCTCCCTATCCCTTTCAAGCTGGCTGTCATTTTAATCCCCAGACCCATCGCTTAATAGTGGTAAAATAAATATATCAAAATTGTCATATTTATGTTGAATGAACATAGTCGGGTAATTATTCTAACAGTCTATGAGTTAAAGCATAGCCGCTAGTGCTTGACCTGATAAGGTATCAAATGTACATAAACCGCATTCACGTTTGTTAAAACAGTTCGCAGATGTATAATTGTATAAGCAATATCTGATTCTTAGGGAACATGACGTGTGTGTTTAATGTGTAAATACGTATTTTCAATTTATTGTTATATTCGTGTAGCATGTATCCATCCTGTAATATGTGATTTGTTGCAGAAAAAAAAATATTCAGAAAAAAGGTAAAATGTACTCAGCGTACAACATAAATAACAGCTTCAAATCACTAATATAATATAATTTATGAGAAAAATGGCACGATTTACCGATAGCGAGGCTCAAATATTATTCCAGGTCATTTCTCTTACATAAACAAAGTAATGTCAAATTACCTTGTCTTTCGCCCCAAAAAGCAAATTAAGTCTTAATCATTAATGAGCAAGAAATATTTAGAGATGCATCTTCGAACATTTTCCAAGACAGTTTGGAATGTTATAACTGGCGGTGTTTAGTTTCTATTAGCTAATTTTGTTTTAAACATAAATTTGTTTGTAGACATTGTCTTCCTCTATGCGCGCATGTATATATGTTCACTCTTCTGACGTCGCATTTATGATTTCAAAATGTATGTGCTTGCGTTATGCGGTTAAGTGAAGTCCTATCGTTATTTTCTCTCTTTTTATTATCAAATGAAACAGCAATAATTTTCAATTTTTGGGCAATATATGCTTTTTATTATATTTATGATAAAGCATAGAAATACAACATACACCAGATGCAATCGTGAATATATTTAAGATATTAATATAAATATATGTCTTCGCCAATTTGAGATGAAAAATGTTACCAAATATATAAACAAAAGATAGAGTCAAACCTGAAATTATCAGAACAACTACAAACCTACTGCAAACCGATTGAAACGCCTTAAAGAATCCATCTTTCATAATTTGCTAATAGTGTACAAGAATGCATGCTATTTAAGTGCCATCATTAACACTCACTGAATTATAACAAATCAAAGTAAATGTCAACAGACACGTCGGATATGTTTACAAAAATATATTTAGATACAAGTTGCGTCAATACAAAAATATACATATTATAAATATATCATAATTATAAATGCTTAAATAAAATAATGTCATTACTTTCGAAAATTTAAGTAATGACTCGAAACAAAAATGCAGGCCTTTGTAAAGCTTTTAGTCCACAAGTTGGTTGCATGCATTGTGTTGGATAGCAATAAAGCTAAATACATTCTTTATGAAGAATTATGAACAAAACGATTTCTGTTCACGCACACATTATTATACAACATCCATATAAAAAGAGCCTTGCATGAAAATGTGTCGAGTTGCCAAATTATCAATAAGATCTGTTTTGCAGTAACTGACACCCAAAAAATCCAATCAACTATCGGTATATATGTTATTACTCGTAAACTTGTGATACATGGACAGATGATGTATTTGGTGCGTCTTGAGTCCGTTATATTACAGACAAAACTATCAAATAATACCATCATCAACAAAAAAAAATAAAAGAGCATTTATTTTACTGATTCCAGTTTTTTGAAAGTAATCCATGTGGTTGAAATAACATTTATCAAACAGGCAGGACATTTATAGAAATGGTGTCGTATTTGTTAAGCAACGAAACACATCGTACTTATATAAAGAACATTGATGTAGTTTATATAACGTTTAATATTTTAAATGTATACTTTATATAACATGTGTATGGTTTTTCAGTTATTTATATTAATAAGTCTTTTAAGTAAGATATACTGCACTATTCATGTTCAGGCTTTTCCGTTATGTAAGCAAAGGTGATGTATATTAATGAACTAAATTACCTTTGTTTGGTTTCTTATCGATGGCAAAGTCTGACATGATGCCGTATGTATCTACATCGAACAGAAACCCGCAATCAAAGTGTCTATGGAAACTTTCCATGTAACCTAGCTAGAGAGGAATGAACCTGAATGTGGATCGAACCCGGGACCTCTTTCATATTGTAAATGCATACACCTTAATGTTTTGTTATAAAATCAAGCTCATAAGCAAGGCTTTGTCCGAACAATTGAGATATATTCCGTTGTCATTACATCATATAACGTTGAGAAACGTTTTCGCAAAAATTCCGTTTTAATAAATAGTAATAAGCCAACTAATGAAATTCCTCTTCACGTTTTTATACTCTTGGTATGAAGAATGTGAAGCAACGCGCATTTGAGCGGATAACAAAGCGTATAACGGCTAATATGAAGCGAAGACCGCCTGCATCGTAACTGTTTTGAAAACGCTCGATTTGATTGGTCGAATCTACTTGCGGCATTGTACACGAAAACGGATGATATGTCATGCTGAATAAGTGCTAAGTATACCTCAACTAACAATATGCACATGACAACATAGTTTTGCTCTACTTTTTTAATACGTTTTACTTTCGTTTTCAAAAATAAAAGCAACAACTTAAATTCGCTATTTAATGATTTATCTAGTTATTTTATAAGGCAGAAAATAAATCCAAACATTAAAAACTGTCAATGGAGCGTACATTGAAATTATCAAAATGGCCTTCAAAATATTGAATATTTTTCAAATACAAGTATCGCAGTAGCCTATGCATTCGTTATCGCGGTACTTGATGACAAAGCCTCGCTAGTGAATGAATAAGTGGTTAATCGAGCTAGTTTACAGCTATAAAACTGTCTAAACTTTGGATTCAGAAATCCGTAAACCATTGGGTTTATGGCAGAATTAAAAAAGTAAGAGTGCACACCGATTTCATATCCAACTAGAGAACTTCCCCGTAAAGACTCTTTTAAGTCTTTAAACGCATCAATTATGACTAAAATAAGATATGGTAAAAAGCTGATAACAAAAATCGATGTAACCACTAGCATGATCATGGTGTACTTGATTGATTTGTTGTTAAGTTTGTCTTCCTTATGATTATCGCCACTTATATCCGCTGCCTTCTTTTGCTGTGCGTCACTACCTTTTGCGCGCAGTTGCATAGCATTTGCCTTTCTAACACACGATGCACGACCCTGTTCATCGTTATCAATTCCGCTGCTTTCTTCATCAGTTTTAGTTGAATCTAGATCCGCGTGCACGGGTTTGGATCGCCGTATCCGCGACAACGGTCGTGACTGTACAAGCTTTCGTTTATGTTTGTATATGGACTTGCCGACGAGCGAATACATCACAACAATGGTTCCAGTACCAAATATGAACGTTATCAGATAGACGAGATTAAAACCCCAGATATAGGCTCTATAATTGCTTTCATTTGTTGTAGTACAATCATATCCTTTCACAATTTGACCATTTTGCGCGTTCAATTCAACTTCGACCGATTTATAAACGACTAACGCCGGCCAAGAATATATCAAACCAAGCAAAAACGAAAGTGCACAGAGTAACTTGCATTTCAGTAGGTTAAGCTGCTTCTTAAATGGCCGACATATTCTTCTAAAGCGGTCAACAGATATCGCAAGAAGTGTAAATGCACTCCCAATCGCGGCTACGTAATTTACAAAACGTAGGAACTTGCAAAGATGGCCGTTAGTGAAGGTATAGTAAAACTTCATGTCAATTATTTCAATCGGCATCGACACAGCACAGCTCACTAAGTCGAATAACGCAACGGTGCAAATAAACACGGCATGGCTTGAGCGCCTTGTCTGCTGTCCATAGTAATAGCAGACGAGAATGTTTCCTAGAAGACCGAAGAACATCAATGCACAAAGGAAAACGATGACTGGCGTCATCAGTGACGCTGCTTCGGAATTTATTTGTTCAAGCAAATCGGAATCGCTGATGTTCGCCTCGGTAGTCATTTTTCCTTGTAGATTTCGCCGGCAGAATATTCTGAATTTACCTGAAAGGTAAAGGTATAATGATTTAGTAGTATTATTACATTCTAAGCTTATTTCCAATTTGTATCAACACGAAAAAACATAAATAAAAATCTACAGAGCATTTTAACAATATTTAGTTGGAGTGTTAGAATACATTAAACAGTCGAACTATTGGAAAATCAATCGCTCTACATTTTTCCCTCTGGTACCGCATTAAGTACTATATGCATACATGTGCTATATAAGCATAACATACATAATTTAGTATATATTATAAGAATATTAAATATGTACTGTACAATCCTTAACACGCATTTAACGTACAGCTGAACAAACAGTTGTCAACTGTAAAAACGACATAGGGGTGATTTCGTTGCACTTTGTGAACAAAACATGCAAAAATCGTGACAAAACATTTTAGGACAAACGGATTTATGTCCATTATTAATTGCTCTTAATTTTCCGACAGAATATTTTACAGTGTTCATTTAAAAGTGTTCTGCCTTGTTTTTGCTTATTTGATGACCTTTCAATCATGTCTTTAAATCGGATTAAGTTCATAAAGCCTTGAAGATAAATGACTGCAGGCATTCGATCACTAAATTGCGTAATCGGGCGAATTGTCATGTGTACCAGAAATAAATCAAAGCGCTGTAGGCACTGAAGGTCTGGGGCTAGATTTAATGTGACGTAAAATGCATTTAGGATGTTTTGTCCGAATTCCTCTCTTTGTCCGAATTTTTACTAATTGACCCATGCGGTTGAGTGCAGAAGCTCAGATACTGTAAGAAAAGACATTATGTGTGTATATACTACAGTGTACATAGACGGTGGAGGACTACACGATACTGGTTGTGGGAACGATAACCTTTTGTTCAACTCTACAGATCTAGTAGAGGTTCGTCTACATAGGCGGTGAAGATATACAGCAAGAACAACATGGCCGCAAAAACTGTTATTTTTGGCGTCAAATAAATCACGTTCAATAGCCTAAAATAGCTTTCTATTACATAATTAACAGATCAGTGAAACACTCATACTTCCTTTATAATGTGTATACAAAAGAAAATCCACTAAAGCCAAAGTCTCACTATTTCCGGTAGAGCCCCGGTACATCCCGGTTTGCTAACGCCAGTTGACCGGCGAGAACCGAGATGATTCGTATAATGCTTTCAACGCGGTCACACTATTTCCCGGTGCCGCCCGGGTTGTAGCCGGTCAACAGACCGTCAGAGTCATGATCAACCCGGACTGGCTATGGTTAATCCCGGTGAAGCCCCGGAAGAGCCCCGGTTGTCGCCGGTAGTACCCCGGTTGAGCCCCGGTGAAAGCCGGCAGCGTCCCGGCATAACCCCGGTTGTCGCCGGTAGTGCCCCGGTTGAGCCCCGGTGAATGCCGGCAGAGTTCCGGCAGAGCCCCGGTAAACCGCTACACCACCGGCAGTCACCGGGGCTATACCGGAATCAGACCCCGGCAGAGCTACGGCAACGCCCGAGTTTCAGCCCGGTCGTCGCCGGTAATGCCCCGGTTGAGCCCCGGTGAATGCCGATGGCATCCCGACAGAGCGCCGATTTTCTTATGTACCGTAGCTATACCGGGACTCTACCGCCATTCAACGGGGCTCCACGGGTCGTTGTCGTAGCTCTGCTGGGGTCTGTATGGGCCCCGGTGGAGCTACGATGCCGTCCCGGTTGTTCCCGTCGCCGTCCCGGTTGTTCCCGGTGCCGCGCCGATCGTTGCTGGTCCTTCCCGGTGACTCCCGGTTCATCCCGGAGGTATTAAACATTTTACTTCTTTCCCGGTGGAGCCCCAGTTTTCCCCGGTTCATCCCGGTCGTCCTCGGTGGAGACCCGGTTCATCCCGGTAGAGCCCAGGTTCATCCCGGTAGATCCAGGATCACACACCGGGGCTCCGCCGGCATCATAGTGAGACTGGGCCTTTACCCTGATAAAGAACGGTGTACAGATTGTGTACGTTGTCTCACGAAGAAATTTTCGCGCTCGATTTGCGCGCTCGATCTGCGCAGTGAAATACCATATAAGTTAACTTCATATATTTCCAAGAATGATCATGAAGATTTGTTGTTGTTTTTTTTCAATTCTTTTTTCTTGAACGCAAAATAAAAAAAAAACAATATTTTAAAATATGTTTATAAATACCAAATATAATGTCTTCAAAAAATGTCTCAGCAAAAAATCTTCTTTCTGTCTCCGTAGACACTCGTATATTTTCGGCCTAGACCGTCAAGTGAGGAACTTAATTTCAATAAAAACTGTGTCGTAGCCAATTTTAAGCAATTTTGCTTCAATAATATTTGTTTACAATTTTTAACGGTCATGTTATATAGTGATGTTCTGTATTTACAAGGCGGATTATTGAAATCTGCAAAGAAGTACTTTTATTGCGCATGAATTAAGGGGTAAATCGGAGTTTTGGAAATTTGGTTTTTGGCAGGCAGCCAATTCGGATAGGCTCAAAAATTTGTATCATTACTATATGGTTTCAACAAGCAGCATTTGAAATGATACCGTCTTAATGAAGCAGTTTGTTTTTACTTATTATTTGAAAAAAAATCAGATCAAAGATTGCAAAGCTATTAAGTGGTATTTATTTCAAAGCATAGAAGAAATGTACAGCACAATACCATAACATAGCTGCCTCTAAATTTTCGGATGCCTATATATTTGTTTGATTATTTTTTTCGAAAATCAATAACAACATATGTTTGAGTCTACGAAAACTGATTGTAATTACGGTTATCTTTTAAAGATGCAAAATAATAATATCATTTAAATAACCTGACATGTAAATTATAAAGGCAGAAACGACAGGCCGTTGAAACGTACATTTGAAATAATCATGTGCAATGGCGTCCTTTAAATCGTCAATTCATACTCACTATTTAAATTTTGTCTTCAAAATCCATTATTTTCCGCGTGATCTTTAACTTTGTCGCGTGAATTATTTTGGCGTTTCAATGAATATATAAACCGCATTTTTATTTCTTGATGGATACATTTGGATAAGACGTGTATAATTATTTACAGTTTTCTTACGTTCTGTGCACTTTCCACTAAAAGGAAAGATAAAAACATGCTTATGATATTTATGTACACACACCACTCGTCATATGTATAACGCTGCATCTGTTATAGAAGAGTTATTGAACATGGTAATGTATAATCAACTTTATCTACCAAATCCAATGGTGTAGCCAGCGGATGGGTATTACATTTTTCCAAAACGACTGGTTTAATAGTCCAATGATCTTATGTCGAACCATAGGAGAAAATACGGCGTTTGTTGAACAATTATCTTTCTTATTTGTCTATTAATTAAGTTCAACAATAAAAACAAACTTGCATAATAATAATAACCAATCCAAAATACCGGTAACCCTTTAATCATTTGACTGTTGATCCTGCAGCTAAATGAATTTATAGAACATAATAGAGCTCATACAGAAAATATAAGGTTTATCCCACTTCTATGTTTATCACACACCTAGTCATGTGTGGAGGAAGGTAATATTACTCGGAATCAACTATAAAGTATTCATTTTTAGTATAATCGAATCATATTCAACAAAACAAACAATTTGATACCAAGATGTAGTATATTTTAAACAAAAAATGCATCACAAACAGGCAAAAAAACAAAATTTATTAAGCGCGCGTGCTCATGACGTAATTATTAACATGTCAAACGACAGAAGTCGTATTCTTTCCCAGTAAAACTGCAGCTTTTAAGCGATTTTTTCATTATTTCTTTAAAATCGGGGACGTAGAGGTATGCTGAATTATTTGTAGGATAAATAGAATACTATGTAAGTGTGATTGTGTACTTAAATTTATTCTACTCGTCTCAGAGAGGCTTACAAGGCTCGGCAAGCCTCGCCATGTAAACCTTTCTTCATACTAACATAGTATTCTCTATATACACAATAAAAAGGTAGTTCTATCAAAGAACTCAATGTAAGATGCAACACCGCGAGTAGAAAAGTCCACATGTGTGGTCCAAATCATCGCTTCGAACGACAACCGATTTCCGGTCTGTCTTACCACGTGTAACCTTTTCCGCGCGCTCATTCTGGCTCCGACCAGGCACACTGCCATCCATGATTTTCTTATGATGAATCCTAAGCAAGCCCGTTTCCAAGGAACGAGTACCCTCGAACAGGTGTGAAGCGGTATATTCAGAAAAGCCCGATTGGGATTGTTTTGGCATGGCCAATTAACACGGAATTTGGTTTAAAATGTGTCGAGATACTTAAATATTACGCCGATAAATTTGGAACACCCGACCTTTGTGTACAGAAAGACGTTTCAATCACCACGATTATTTACTCAAGTGTGACGTCAGCGATTAATGAAGCAACGTACCAGACAATCTTCGTTATACTTGCAGAATGTGTTCGCAAACTTTACTTTCAAACACAGGAGACTACATTAATAAGTACTGTAATGAAATAAAGAATCATTAAACGAGTATTCAAATATTGTGTAATAGATTTTGTTATTGTAGGGTGTGTATTTCTTAATGTTAATTTTCTGACAAATAACACATTCATAATTTTCGTTGAAATAATACTAAGTCAACCATACGCCACAGCCGAGTGTTTGTTTTGCAGGGTGTTAGCATGCGAAACAAGGCAATTTTGATTTTAAAATTTACGCTGTCAACCTGAGTGTTGGTGATGGTTTTTCAAGTGCCATGTATTCAATGCTTACGCTGTCTTGTTTACTCTTGTTAAACTTATCTTCTACTTATCTTCCTCAATGTCAGACAAAAATGTTATTCGTTTCCTCATAGCATGTTTGTTGAATTGCATTTGTTTGTTTTGAGGTGTTATATATGTTACATGTTTAAATGTTGGAGGTGATGTCGATTTAACATTCAACCTTGATGTTGTAAACTTAAAGAAACCCCAAGTTGTGGTACATATGTTTATTAATAAGACTCCGTTCACTTTCTTTATAAAACGGAGTTAAATCAAGCGGACTAAAATGCGCACACTTCGGAAAGAAAGAACCAGACGATGACCTCCACTGAGTTAATTTTATCGAAAATCTGGAAATTAAAAAAGGACAATTCTGTTATTGCCGGATTAAAAAAGCGCGTGGTGTTTTGTATTGTACTGTAATTTGCAACACGATATGAGTATTGTATACGCAAATAATGTATAAAAATATGATATAAAATGCTATGATTATTTTGTTCAAGCAGATATGTCTTATGTTGTGAATAAAGTATGATGACACTGTCTGGCTAGCCAATGTTAAAAGCATTGTCTGTTATGTTTCTGGTGTTAAGTGTTTATATTTTTTGTAATGTTTGTATCCATTTTTAATCAGAACGTTTCCATAACCGGTGTTTTGTATTGGAACAAATGATAAAATATTTGAGGTCCGACAAATGAAAATTAAGGCGCTCAGAGGTAATTACACAATAGATAAGCAGTAGATACCATAATTAAAAAGAATTTACGAACATAAATATAAGGAAGACAATCTATGTCAAGATTGGTGCGTGTTTTAAACTCAAGCATTGTGTAAATGTAAAGAAGTGTACATTGTGCATTTCGTTAAATTATACTTACATTAAATAAATTTACATAACTTACATTTATAGTACAAACATTAAAATTACATACACACAAATAATGAAAGCCCCATTTTGCAAAAATGAGTCTTATGCTAAAAACGATCAACGTAGCTCAATCCCGGTGCTTCCTTGTCCACCAATGAAACCTTGCGTGACTCATTTTCGGACAGCTTTCCTCCCGATCTGTCTGCTCGACGTTACGTTGGTCGCATATGTAATAAGACCAATTTTCGCATGACGCGACTAATTCGTACTCAACATTTAAACAGTGTACATTTTAATGCACTTTTTACGCATTACTTACCATTTTCTTATTAATAAATCAGTGATTTTTTTCAAAATATGGACAATAAACAAATAAATAATATTTTAATATCTCAAAGAAACAGTTTTTGAACTGATCCGCGCTTCGATGAATTATCGATCAATATCACTCTAAAATAAGTCGCAAGGTCGAGTATTACCACATATGTTCAACTCGTCATTAAAATTGTGATTGTGATGGTGTTGTTGTTGTTTTGTTTTGATTGGGAACTGCTGATAGCACAGCGCGAAATCGATATGGATGACGTGATACTTTTTAAAGACATATGTCGAAGTTTTCGGTATAAGCTTGTTTAATAAACTGGCTGCTTTTACAAATTACCTGAAATCGTCTTATTGCGAACAAACGCTTTTAAATCAAGTATCATAACAAATGTACTGTCCTAAGAATAAACGACGAATCAATATAGTTCGCATACTGCAATTTGCACATGCAGCACGAGTGAAATACAACCGCGCTTAATACGTTAGAGCGTAACAGATACAATATATACCAAGAAGAGAGAGCGACATATCAATTGGATGCATTGAGTCGCCGTTTTATAATATATACTTTAACAGTAAGTTTCCAATGATTTATTACACCACCCCTAGTAAAAGTGTGTGATTTGATTCAAAAACATAAGCAAGGCCGTTGAAGTTGTATTCTACGTTTTAAAAAATCCAGCTAAGGCAAAACATTTCGTCTCTTATTAGCCTGTGTGCACTGCACAGGCTAATCTGTGACGACACTTTACGTTCATGCATTAAACCTGGTTTTCCCAAAGCGCGACTCATATAACTTGTATTTCAAGCTCGTTTTGTATACTCAGATGGACAATAATCTCACCTGATACTGATACTGCTTTTATTCAAAACACAACTGATTTATAATTTCTAACAGTTAAATGAGCGTATCATAAGCAAATGCCATATCGTCTTATGTCGCGCCCGAACTTGTCGATATACCTCCAGCGGGCATCTGGTATTGAAAACATCGACACAGTTTGGAGCTGTAGAAAAGTCTGAATTTCGGGTTGAAGAATCCATAGACCAGTGGGTTTATCGCGGAATTAAGAAAGTACGACCTCACACCAAACTGAAAGGCGACCTGACTTCCGGTGGTTTTGTGAAACGTCAAGAATTCATCTAGAATAATTAATACCAAATGTGGCAAAAAGCTGATTATGAATATTGCTGTTATAACTATCATGATCATTGTGTACTTCGTTGATTTTATCTCTAATGATTTTCTCCGTCGTGTGTTGCTGTCTCCTGATTGTTGTTCGTTAAGATCCCTGTTAAATTCAACATTTTTACTCGCATCGCCTGGGTTATTAGCCTGATCAATGTTGCTGTTTTCCGGAGGGACCAATTCCTCTATACGTCCGTGTGTCCTTTGGTTACCCTTCTTTGTCTGTGTTGTGTCACTGTCGGTGTAATTTAAACCGCGCACTTTAGAAATAGGTCTAGAATAGAGCTGACTGTTTCTCTTATGTCCTAAAATAGACCTTCCCACGAATGAATACATTACACACAGAATGGTCGTGCTAACAAGAAAGGTAACTAAATACACTCCATTGAAAATCCAGAAATAGGTTGCATAGTCGCTGTCCTTAGTGGTTGTACAGTCAAACCCAGTTATGTTTTTACCATTTGACGCTGTCAAATTCACGTTCACAGAGGTGTAAAAGACTAAAGCCGGCCATGAGTATACAAGAGCAACTACGACTGATATACCACACATGATCTTTGACTTTTTAAGATTAAGCTGTTTCTTAAAAGGTCGACATACACGCCTAAAACGATCAACGGAGATCACTAGAAGTGTAAATGCGCTTCCTGTTGTAACAATGTAGTTAATAAAACGTAGAAATTTACACAATCCACCGTTTCTGAAAGTGTAGAAAAAAGTTATGTCCACGATTTCGATCGGAATAGACACGCCACAACTTATCAAGTCGAACACGGCAACGGTGCAAATAAACACCGCGTGGCTGGAACGTCCTGTCTTACACCCGTAGTAATAGCAGACGAGAATGTTACCAAGGAGACCAAAGAACATCAACACGCTGAGATACACGGTCACTGGCGTCAACGATGACGTAATTTTCGAATTAACCTCCTCGAGTAGGTCTGAATCGCTTCTGTTTCCTTCGAGTGTCATTTTCGAGCGTTTATCGTTTGTTTACATCATGCGTCAATATTTCAACTGAAAGAAAAATGAAGAGTAATATATGTAAAAACGACAGGACAATACGACATTCAAACGTTGAACCAGTAATTTATTACAAACATTATTTTTTTCTGCTATATGCTAGTTATACAAACACTAGTTTTAAAACTGAATCTGTTGCTTTTTTATTACTGTAGATAATACAATAAAATGGACTCAAATAAAAAATAAATCAATTATATGTCTCAACAAAACTAAAATAACATACCTTGCGATTTCAAACAACCGCTGTTACGTGTCCACAGAGAACTGCAGGAGACACTAATATAATACATTTAAATTATTTAAAAAAGTAAGGTACTTTTCTTAAACTACTACAATCACGTTTTTCCCATTCAAAAGGCAAACATAAATATTCAATCAAATGCAATGTTATTTCAATATGAACAGCTTATTTCAAGTTCATATCACAGTTTATCAATTCTTTCAATTCATCGATACACGTCTCTCAAATAAGATCGTGATTTCATTATGGTTTATTTCAATTTTACAAAGAGGTTGTTTGTTCACATCAAGGTTTCGGAACGATCCTTTTCTAAGTGGGCGACCATATAATAGTAACGTTTCCTTTGGGGTATGGTTATACAAACACTTTCCTATAAATAATGCAAGGTCAAGCGAAATAAGATATAATATAAATATTGTTGCACTTGCAAAATGGATCGATACAAGCCAATCGAGCATTTGAAAATAAAAGCTATATACCATGCCTGTGGTGATATTTTATTGAAGTTTTAAAGAGCAATCATTCGTTAGAACGCTTAAAAAGGACTTTATTTGCAACACGATCCGGGGAAATGTGTCATTATTTGTATAATGCAACCTCCAGCAAATTTATTATCAGTAATTAATACCCACCTTTTTACAGACAGTCGGTTCAATACGCGTGTCGCATATTATCTGATACAATGATAGCTCAAGCAGACCGTTGACAGTGCTTTCATTTGCCACCGAATTCCATTTAAATGAATTTCAATTAAAGGAAAATTATATGAACTAGGACCGATATTCGCACACGTTCAAATGTATTATGAAGTTGAAAGAGATATTTAATTTCGATTTACTCGATATTTAATTTACTTTAACTGTTTTCTACTAGATTGTTCTGATTGAGCTCATGCTTTTTTATAAAGATCAATTTTATAATATGTTATCGATACACATGGTCATTACAAAAATCATGAGAACGTTAAGATTTTTTTCATTTCTAAGGTTTCTTTACCATATATGTTCAGCTACTTTGTATAGCAAATGTTTAAAAATACGCATTCACACATGTTAATTCAATTGGCTGGTCTTTAAATAAGTTGTGAATGTATATCGATTTTAAGTTAACATTCTTCAAACGCTGTCTTTATTAGGATTTACTAATTAATTTTATGTTTCACCAAAAAGATAAACAACTGCATCCTTGGCTGCTGGGTAGCGATGGATTTATTCCATACCTAACTGAGCAAGGTTCTGGAAAAAACGGGCTTATGCCAAAAGAGTCGCTCTGTTTAACCTTTGAAAATATGGTGCATTACCGTTTAAACTTTTGGTACGGTATTTAAGAAGATTTGACACAGCGTTTGCATTTTGAAGGACGAGCCGCGGCAATGTCTTTGTGCAAGCACACAATGATCGCCATTACATGGCAATCTATGCGATGACTCAGCGCCTTGAGGTGCTGGCTACTGCATAGAGCGCCCCTCTGCGATCTTCATATTTTTGGACGCCCTGGTGTGACTGGTGTTGAATGTAAGTGCAGTAAGTGTATTTAAGACTAAACCGTGGACAAAATCGTAACTTTTAAATAAAAAAACGCGCGTCTTAATGGTTGAATTTTTTTATCTTTTTTAATGTGGCAAAATAATTTTCAGTTATATGATTTTATTTATACGCGATTTACTTTTTCGCAATTTATTAAAATAGCAAACCTTATATTGTCAAAAGTACATAACGTATACATTTTTAATGAAATATTGATTATGCCTTCAAAATATATCAAAACGATCATTTCGTTTAAAGATTACCATCAAACGTAACAGTTAACAGTATAAAGCGTTTTCGTCGATTTAAAAAAAAATACGTGTATTACTTACACGTGTTTTAAATAAACTTAAGTTCTAAAGTCTAAATGAAAAATGGCAGCGCGTAAGACTTCATTCTAAAGGACCCCGGTTAAAATTATGTTTTTATAATTATTTAATATATGCGCATATCTTATAGATCTAAATATTAGATACAAATAATATAATTTCTCACAATTAGGACAATATGTTCCCAACCCTGTTTAGAGTGTGATGACTAGCGCTTATCGCACGCTAAAAGGGCAGTCTATATCACTCACTATACGGTCAGTCTATATCACTCGCTATACGGTCAGTCTATATCGCTCGCTATAAGGTCAGGCAATAACGCTCGCTATGAGGTCAAGCAATAACGCTCGCTATAAGGTCAAGCAATAACGCTCGCTATAAGGTTCGGCTATAACACTCGCTATAAAGTCAGGCTTTATCGCACGCTATAAGGTCAGATTACTAGTTTATCGCTCGCTATAAGGCCAGGCTATAACGATTGCTATAAGATTAAGTTATATCGCTCTCTATAAGGCTAGGCTGTATCGCTCGCTATAAGGTCAAATTATATCGCTCGCTATATGGTCATATAATATAGCTCTCTATACAGTCAGTCTATATCGCTGGCTATAAGGTCAGTCTATATCGCTGGCTATAAGGTCATATTATATCGCTCGCTAAAAGGTCAAGTTATATCGATCGCTATAAGTTCAGTCTATATCGCTCGTTATAAGGTCAGATTATATCGCTTGCTATAAGATCAAGTTATATCGCTCGCTATAAGTTCAGTCTATATCGCTCGCTATAAGGTCAGATTATATCGCTCGCTATACGGTAAAGTTATATCGCTCCATATATGGTTACGATATATAGCTCGCTGTAAGGTCATGCTTTATCACTCTCTATAAGGTCAGGCTGTATCGCTCACTTAAGGTCATGTTGTTACGCCCACCATAAGGCCAGGCTAGATCGCCAACTATAAGATCATACTCTATTGATCGCTATACGGTCAGGATACATTGCTCACTATAAGGTTAGGTTGTTTCCCTCGCTATAAGGTCAGGCTATATATCTTGCTATTAGGTCAGGCTATTTCAATAGTTTCAAGGTTAGGCTTTTTCGCTCACAATAACTTCAGGCTATATCGCTCACTATAAGACCAGGCTTGATCGCCCATTATAAGATCAAGCTATATCGCTCACTATACGTTCCAGCTACATTTCTCCCTATAACGTTAGGCCAAATCGCTTTTAAGGCGAACAATCTTTATTTTGAAAAGCAAGTGCTGTATTTCGACGTTTGCAATGAAACTATTACATTTACCTTGAAGCTGAATTTGGTAGTTTCACAATTAATTTGTTTTCATATCGCATGTTTTTCGAAAGTAAACCATCGTTAATGCTCTAAAATCATAAACATCTTGCTGCTTGAGGACTATTTTCCACAACCGCATGCTCATACCTAATACCCCGTCACACCGGACTAGCGTCCTTACTGCGTCCTTAAGGCGACCCGGGTCGCAGTGAGAACGCCATTGCCGCCGGAAGAACGCAGACAGGACGCGAGAGGACGCAGTGAAGACACCGAAAACTGCTCACGACGCGAGCCCACGGTGACCACTTTGAACATGTTCAAAGTGGTGGCCGAAGTCCGGCGTTCTGTTAAGGACGCAATAGTCGTAATAGGGACGTGGTAGGGTCGCTGTAAGATCGCCATGGACGTCGTGTGGTCGCCGCTCAGACCCACAGAAAATGATAATTGACTGCAAGGCGACCGTACGGCGACCTTATTGTGACTTTAGTACGTCCTTTGTACGTCTATTGCGTCCTCAGAACGACTATGGTGTCCTTACTGCGACTTCATTGCGTCCTAACGGCGTCTATTGCGACCCTACTACGACTTAGGCGTTCCTACAGCGACCCCAGTGCGTCTTTAGGGACGTATTAAGGAAGCCGCGAGGACGCGCAGAACGCCATAAACCAGGACGCTGGTGTGACGGGAAGGCGAAAAACAGCATTTTTACCAAAAAAGTCATTGGCGTCCTTACTACGACAATCAGAAATTTCCAGAAACGCAGTCTTAGGTCGCCGTAGTTTAAGTAATGTTCAGCGCTACGTCATTGTCATTTGATATTTTCGCGAAGCACAGGTAGTCATTTGATAGTCTAGGTTATAAATAGATTAAGAAAAAGTTAAACAAGTGTCAGAGATGACCTTCCCTTACTGTTAATCTCAGCTAATTCTTCTCAATAGACGACGTAAGGACGCAATGAAGTCGCAGTAAGGACGCCATAGTCGTTCTGAGGACGCAATAGACGTACAAAGGACGTACTAAAGTCACAATAAGGTCGCCGAAGATCTTGGAGAAATAGAAATATGAAAAGTGTGCTTCTTTTCTCTTCACAGTTAAATAAGAATCACTTACGTTTTACAAGCACAATCTTCCCGCAATTAAAACTGTTTTTTACCATAGTAAAAGCTCATATCGATGTCTTGAAACAAAAACGATGCGAACTTCAGCTGCACAGCAGTATAAAACATTTTATTATAGCGTCAAACAAAATAAAAATAATCATTCACACACTTAACAAATATAGTTTAAATAATTTAACAATTTTATATTCAAACTGTATATTCAATATATAATATAGAAGCAAATTATCGGTTAATATGAAGCGTGCTGTATAATACTATCTTTGATAAAAGAGTATCAACACGTTAATGATACATGTATAATATGCGACGCATGCGATCCCAACCGCCGCACCGCTAAACACGACCCCCGGCGTGATATACATTCTTCCAGGTTGCCTGGACACCGGGTGCTGCTTAAGCTGCTGCTGTTCACAGAGGTACCGGAAGTTAGTGAAGTCGGTGTGGCTACTGAGGTACCGGAAGTTTTGTGCAGTTGTTGTGGCTACTGAGGTACTGGAAGTTAGTGCAGTCGTTGTGGCTACTGAGGTACCGGAAGTTAGTGCTGTCGTTGTGGCTACTGAGGTACCGGAAGTTAGTGCAGTCGGTGAGGCTACTGAGGTACCGGAAGTTAGTGCAGTCGTTGTGGCTACTGAGGTACCGGAAGTTAGTGCAGTCCTTGTGGCTACTGAGGTACCGGAAGTTAGTGCTGTCGTTGTGGCTACTGAGGTACCGGAAGTTAGTGCTGTCGTTGTGGCTACTGAGGTTCCGGAAGTAAGAGCAGTCGGTGTGGCTACTGATGTACCGGAAGTTAGTGCAGTCGGTGTGGCTACTGTGGTACCGGAAGTTAGTGCCGTCGGTGTGGCTACTGAGGGTACCGGAAGTTAGTGCAGTCGGTGTGGCTACTGAGGGGTCTGATGTTCCATCCTGACAGCTCCCGGAGTACTGTATCCGTGCAGACGTTACATTTAACCAAAATGTGTGCATATCTTGAACGACTGTACATCTACAATAGACAGATGCCTGCGTTAGAACTCAACAGGCCTACTATTCAACAGACACTTACAAACGATTTGTTGATTTAATCCGGAATTTGGAAAACATATATTGACTATCTACAGCGATCACTGGTAGTGATTATTTTCTCTGTAGTTTAACATTTATGACATATTTTAGAAAATCATGAAATGAACGGAAAAGTTATTAAGCAGACATGCATAACTACGCAAATAAACTTTAGTTTGACCTTTAATCGTTAACTTTGAACTTGAACTTGAACTCGAAGGAAGCCACTACGAACGATACACCGACTTACAAAGTTGAAAATGTGCGCCAAGTTATTTAAATTGCTTTTAAATTCATTTATAATAATCGATAAAGAAAATAAATTCCTAACTTTGACCTCAAAGCTTGACTTAAATGTAGCCATATGACTACTGCATGCCATACCGTCCCATGTTGGTCGACATTTGTAACTCGTGATTTCGTAATGAAACAAAATTAATATTTTAAAATATTTTTTCCAAATAATTTCCACTATAATTATCTATATATGCATATACTTCTGCCTATCATCATTTTACGTACGAAATATAAATTAATATTAATATATGTAATTATTGAGCCAACTTTGAATACATTCTTTTTCAAAATAGCATAATATATATTGTAGAATGTTTTCGTTGAAACATGATTTATTTTGCGTGGTTTGGTGATAGACCGACGTGCAGTGGCTGAAATCGGAGTGGTGAATATGCAATGAACTACTGTTTGAAATCAGATTTAGCTATATGAAGTATATGTTTACAACTTATTAGCTTATTGCTACATGCAATAACGTACACTATGAAGATGGATGTGTTGTGATCTGCTATGAAGCTAGGTGCAGTCCAAACAAACTCACGGATTTCTTCAAATCGGCATTTCTCTGGGTAAGTGAAGCCTCCTGCAAATACAAGCAATACAGTGTATGTTAACATTTAAGTGCCAGCTAATTATTTAACAAAGAACATACATGTAATTACAAATCATATAGTAAGGTGATTTGCATGATAAGGATATATTGGTCAATCACATACAATTAAACAAAGATATGCTGTGTCATGGTTCATCTTTTATATCAATAAATAGTATTAATTGACAATGAAAAGTGTGCTACTCTTAATTTCAGGGACTTTAACCCCAAAATAAAAATAAGCACCTTATTCGTTGCGTGTCTATTTAAAGCCGCCCGAGTTGATGTTGCTATATTTTTCCATTTTTGTTATGTGTCGCTAAAAAGTGATTATGAGTCAAAATGTGTTTGTATTTATGTCATGAAAGTGATCAAAATCGGTCAAGAAATGCCCAATTTTATGACAAATATAGGGCTTTTCAATTTATGTGCATGCGCAGAAATAATTTAAAGTTAAACAAGCGCGGGTCACATGTAAAACCACGTGACCATTGCATCATTGTTTACAATGCCATTTGCATGAATGATGAATAATCATATCATTACTCGTTTACAATGGGACAAGCAAACAGACAGGACATAGCACCTTAATGTTTTTGCAGCATGATTCTTGTCAATATCTATGCATATTACTCGACAAATTTTAATAATCTTTCATCAAGCTTGATAAAACACCTTTTGGTTTCTATCCACAAAATCGGCCCTAATTGAATTCGCTCTGATCTGAGAAATCGTTTTTATGCAATCAGCTTGCATTCTGACTTTTTACGAACATGATATTCAATGCACAATGATCCTCGTTTATCCATTAAGACAAAAACATGTTTTATAATCACTTTGCTTGGGCTATCTGTAGACTAATTCGTTTGAAAATTACTTGTGTTATTTAGTAGTTCGTCTTTGTTTTGAAATGCGCGGACGTGGAAATCACGTGAAATGGGCGCTCACGTGGCCCGAAGCGTGCATACATCACAGGTTAATAAAGTCTTGAGGATTCCGTTATGTACATGATTAGGTTCGTATTGTTGATGCCTTTGGCATCTTTTGGCAAAATTTTTGCGAAAATCAGTATGAAGAGCTAAGCTTTAGAATGTATCTCACGAATACTGATTCCATTCTGGTAAGTTGAGATAACCGCATTGTTGTGAGAAATATCAACTCTGGCGGCTTTAAGTAGACTAGATGAAATAATGCATGCTCAGCCAAAACAGATACTTTGAAATCTTAATCCACTTTATTTGGCTTCTTTTAAATTGTTATTCTTTGCAAACTTGATCACAGAATCAGAGTTGATTCGTTATGGTCTGTTTTAGTAGACTAGATGAAATAATATATTCTCAGCCCAAACAGATACTTTGAAATCTTAATCCCCATAATGCGGCTTCTGTTAAATTGTTATTCTTTGCAAATTGATCAGAGAATCCAAGTTGATGCATATAACATACGTGAGCACTAAACAGGTGATTCTTGAAGATCCCATATAACTACGTTTGAATTTAGCAACTGTTTTTGTTCAATTTATTAGGGTACATAAGGATTTCTAGTTTTATTGCGTAATACTATTTTCATTTTTTCACCGTTTAATTATTTATTTATTCATTAGGTCGTCGTTAAAATTATTATATAATAGCTTGGAAATGAAGCTTAACAAAAGTACGGTGTTGTCTTGTTTATAACTTCAAATGAGCCAACAATTGTATGAATACTGGGGTACATCAGATGCATTGCAAATATTAAGTGGGTCTGGAGTGCGTGTTAATGTTTGTGTTTAATAACAACATTTATGTGAATTTCAGCGGCATAGCCTAACTGAAATAAAGTGTATACCTATTATTTATTGTGCGGTCCTTAGTACCTGAGGTGCGTTTAAGCGTATATTAAGATAAAAATAAATATGTTGCTAAAGGCATTAGCATAATAACAATTAACTTCGATAAATTGATAGATAGAAGAACTTTGGTCTAACCTTTAAGCAAAACTGATTTTTATTTCAGTTAAATGCTTGGCAAAATGGATGATTTATAAGGAAATGTATACTCTGGACACATTATCCGCTAGACTAAGTAATGGTCGCTTTAAGGCAAGTGACGGGTCAAATATCTCATAACGGACAATACGTTCAGCACAACATTCAATATAACAATGAGTATGAACACCATATTTCAGTGCAATAGTTTTTGTTCTTCGTTTGTCTTTTTTTCTCTCTGAGCGAGGCAGTTGATGGGGAAATTGATTGAACAAATATTGATAAATTCAGTAATGCATCGTAAAAATATACATACTAATAATAGAAGATGACAGAATTAAAATAATTAACAATGTTTTTTTTTAAAACTTTTCCAAACTGAGATGTGTGAAATATTTAACAACATCTGGTTATACAAGTTATGAGTTTTATTTTTATTTACTTAAATTCTAAGCCAACAATGTTCAAAGAAGTTTCCCAACGTTCGTGTTCTTTTGTTGGAAGTTTTTATATCGCTTTCGCTCAATGTAAATTGTAAACGTACTAGTAGACAGATTGTGAGAAAATAAGACCAGTTTAACCGTATATGAATTGATTCGTCGTTGCAGTGTATTTTCCATACTTTTTCTGATTATTTTTCTACCCACCTCAAATCGGATTTTATTGAAAGTTTTGCATTATTAGCTTCCTTTTGTGCGTGGTCCACCGTGCGTCGTGCACCGTCGACTTTAGCCTTGTGAACAATCTTGATGCTTAGTTATTGCAATATTTTCATGCGCTTGTTTGGAATATTGATCCCAATGATATCTAGATCGAGTTTGAAATTATGTCTGCCGGGGTAAATAACTGATGAATAATATTATAAAATGCGCCGCCGTAAAACGTCACTCATTATTATATGAAGCCTTTTAGACGAGACGAAATGTATCACTTTTAAGACAGCCGACTACAAGTGTATTGTTTTTTTTACCCGGCCATTTAATAAAGCAATAACAGAAATTTTACTAGGTCGTTAACTTTAAATTTGATAAGTGAACAAAGAATCGGCAACATTATGCGCTGATTTACGTGGATTTGCGATCTTTCTCAAGCAGGTGGATACGTACCTGACCACATTTTGTTGGTCAAAAGGACGGCTCCCCGGGCACTCAGGCGTCCAACCGTCGCGAAGACCTTTGGGTCAAGTCGGGCCTGACATAGGAAACCCTTGAAGCCCTGCTCTGCGAACCACTGCAATATCACTGAAATGTCAACGTTGTACCTTTTTACTAACTTTTACATGCTTGCTTTAATAATCATTATCAACTATAACTAGTTTGGTCGTTTTCGGCTCCATGCCTATTTAAAAGTGCCCCGGGTAATCTCAAGTATATAACAATCTTCCCCGGGTACGGAAAATACACATGAAGGCTCCCGGCCATATTCCGGGATCATGTGTAGCATATTTTCCGTACACAGGTACTTATAGTATACCTAAGAGTAACCAGAGCCGACAACTACCGAGTGAACCGAAAAAATCAATAAGCGTGTACTACCTGATATGTTTGTTGAACAGCTGAATGTGTCTGCTGACAGCTTGATGGCGCCTGGAGGTGGTCCGGTCTGGGACGTGCTGCCGTGTTGCGGGTACATGTCGACACAGGCAGACTGGCGGGCTCCTGTACTGGCTCCGAACACAACAACCGCAATACAATGTAGTACCAGTAGAAATGTCTGTACGTGATCCATAACCGACAATATGCACGTAGCATTAAAGGTAAAAACTAACCCAAGGAATTTACATTCCAAATCGTTTTCACTGACACACCCTTGCTTTATCAATTCAATGTACACTGTAATGCTAGTAGAAGAGTCGTGACGTAATCAATAACAGAAAAAGTACGTAGTATTAAAATTAAAAAAAAAATGTAATGTTTAAATTCGTTTCACTCACACCCGTTTCTTTATCAATTTAATGTTGATTAAGTACAACAACAGTAAAGTGCATATGGTTGTTTTTCCTATGTTTTTAATGTTGCTGTAATCGCTTCTTATGTGGGAATGAGTTTCGTAACGATTATAATGTTAACACCCTTTTGATGGATTGAACGGATGTATTACACCCTGCTGCGTGACCCTATGCTAACGACTTAGTCTCTTATTTAAAGAAGTTTCACCGCATTCCGTTTTGTTTTATAATGGAAAGCGTTTAATTTGAAAGGATATTCACACCTTAGTATTGCATCGAGTTCGGTTGATTGCGTCTGAGTACAGGATATAAAGGACGCGACGCTTAATTAAGGTAATCCGGCGCTTATATTTTTAAAGCGTTTGCAAGCTCTTGTCCGATTGTTTTGTTTGCTTTTGTGTACAACAAATAAAATCATGCAGGCGGTGTTTTTGTGGATAGGTGCTTACCGTTAGACGTGTGTGAGATAGACGGATTGTCCAAAAACAACAACATTTCAAATGCGACAAACAATAATCAGAAATGCCCAACATCATACATAAACAGTTTTCGTCATTGTGCGTGCCACTCTCGACCAACGTATCTCTTTGGCTTTGACATGATGCTAGCTGTCAATAAATTATTCTCCATTTTATTATCAACCTATCAGTGTTCAGACAGCCGATTAAAAGTGGAATGTATGTACCAAACTGTACGTGTCACAGATCAATACTGAAGGCATTACCAGTTTGTTTTAATTTGAAGAAAAAGTTGGAAATATTTGTAATGCATTCTATTTTCTGAACAAAATATAAGATCACAATTCT